>NW_015373923.1:9100001-9368481 GCF_001272555.1 Dufourea novaeangliae
GTCACGGAATTGGGACGGGTTATATCACTTATATCTCGAACTTGGTAAGAGATAGAAAAGAACTGTTGAGGGAAAAGTTGAATGGTACGGTAATGTCTATTCTTCTGCATGTTCACTTTCTTCGTAAGTGCAACGATGCGCCCAAAAAATGCAAATGCACGTTTTTTGTATGGAATTGCCCGGTTTTTTTTATTACTATCAATTCCTTGGAACATTCTGCGTGAGGAAGTATTAGGCTACAATATTTAAAAGAAAGCCAATATTTCGTGAGATATTTTACAAGTTGAATGTTGCTAATAGCTAACATTCCTTGCGTTCGCTAAACTGTCTTACTTTTGTGTAGCCGAATATTGTTAATCATTTTAACGCTTGTCAACAGATACGTCGCATTGGATGTTTACTTATAGAACTAAAATCCATCGAGAAAGTGAAAAATTAGTATTTTTGTCCATTCCTAATGTTTAATATGCTTCATTTATATACTCGAAATGTTAAAAAATACTCGTTTACATAGAGCGGATTACTAACACAAAAGCAACTTGATAATGTGTAACGAAGTATTAATTTTATATTTGGCTTATGAAACATTCGATGAAAATAGCAAACTTCTAAGTAAATCCAATTTTGGTGACTCAGTCTATACAAATGTTAATTTGTCTAAATATCGGAAATTTATTCATTAAATAGTAATCTTTATATTTATTGCATTAATATGACACCCAAAGAAACATATTTTTCATTACTTTATAATGAGTAAGCCTTGCACAAAAATTAAATTACATACATATCTTGTAAGTGCACATACGTATGTATATGTACAAAATTTATGTGTATTGTATAGATGACGCAACCCTCCCACATAGCTCTTAGAACGGGAATAACAATTTTCACAGTGATTTTAATCATACTTTTTACATTATAAAAAAGAGTTCTAGTGTATTATTAAATTTCATTTCATAAAAACAACAATATTTTATGTTAACCCATAATAAAATTAGTCAACATTTATAGCACCTTTTTATTTGTATATTTATAAAGTAGTTTCAATTTTTGTATGTAACCACGAATTGTTCAATATTAACAAATATTTCGCACCTGAAAATTAGATTTTTTAATATCTGCACCTTTTTATGATTTCAATTTGAAAAGTAGCAAAAACGTACTTAATTAAACTGAAAACAAAAAATACATATATCACCAGTTAATGAACAAAATTAAGTAAATGAACATTTTTAACCAGTGGCGCGAAAATTGTTTGAATACGAAACAAGGAATTGAAAAAATCATTTGCTTATTGTAATAGCCTAATTTACTCGTTTTTATATGTAATATTCATTCACTACGTACACACTGTACACTACTGTACACACATACTATGTAAAGCAAAACGAGTTATTAATTTTGATCGATATTCCCCTACTTCGGTAAGTTATCCGTGGGTGCGAAAAGTGCACGGAGAAGGCGCTTTGCTCCTGAAATAATCATTATTCGAAAACGGTAGCCGGTCGAGAGAGTATCTTCACAGAGAGAATGTACGTTTTTTTTCTCGTATTCTATTAAGAATATTATTTTCTTCCGTAGAGATCGTTCTCCCGCAGCGCCCGGGGACGCGAAACGCCGGAGAGCAGAAGAAGCATCCCCCAACCCCTTGATTCAACTCCTGCGCTACCTTTCACTGTCTCTCTTTTACTCTTTATTCCTCACCGTTTCGTCGTCCCTTTCGCTCCCCGGCACTCGGCGAGCTGGCGGCTCGATCTTTTCCGCCGCGCCATCTCGCTCGATCTCAACCCCCCTGGATCCTCTACACCACCCCCCCGATTTTTCTCACCCTCTTTCCGCTTCGACTCGCCCTACCCCTGAGCTTTGGAGCGCGCACGCTCGTAGGGGAAATTTTCTCTCCTCGAATTCTCCCCGCCAACCCCCCACTTTTTGCTTAAGCGCCGCGCGCTGATATTACCCGCGGAGGAAATTTCACGATATTCCGCCGGCGAGAGATTTATATAGATAAATTAATTATGCAACTTCGAATCCTCCTCCGTTCTATCGTTACGGCCGTCAGGAGGTCGCGGCGGAACAGGTGAGTGAGGACCTAGTATGGCCCACGTGTACCACCTCGGACCGACGACGATCGTATTTGTATCGATTTCCGTGTGTTTTCCAAGTCCAGTGACCGGGACGAAGGGGCGAGAAAACGTTGTTCTCGGGTCGTGGATCTCTCGCAACCTGAACACGTTCCGGTTTCGTTTTCATTTCTTAACGCATCAGCGACCCCCGCTGACGTATTATTACGTCTCCTCGTGGCCGAAGCTGAAAAGCGCTGACGCATTTATTCATTTATTTATTTATTAATTTTACAGAATTTTTTCCACCAAAATGCAAGAGAAAAAAAATGTAAAATTAATGAAACGTATAACTGGAAAATACAAGTGGGAAAAACCAAATGGTAATTACAAGACACTATAAACTTGGTTTTTGAAAAATTGGATAGAGCCGATAAGAAAATCAAGATCTTTACAGAAAGAATTCGCTGTTTCACTAATGCAATAAATTAGAAACAGAAAAGCTTGTGTTGTATCTTCGTAACAGATAGATTGTAGGTGCATACATGCATACAAGATCTGTTACAAGTATTACTGCGTCTCGTCATGGGCAAGGCTAATAGTTGCTGACGTATTATTACGTCTTCTTGTGACCAATGCTGAAGGCCACTGACGTATCATTACGCCTTCCGGTGGCCAAAACTGAGGCCACTGACGTATTATTACGTCTTCTGGTGACCAAGGATGAGAGCCACTGACGTATTATTACGTCACCACGTGGGAAAAGCTAACAGTGGTTGACGTATTATTACGTCTCCTCGTGATTAAATCTGAGAGCCACTGACGTATTATTAACGTACAATTACAACATATGTCAAAGTCAAGGTCATCGGTTATTTCACTTATCAATACTACTAAAGTAAGATACTAAACTTTTTTTGATAATAACTTTTTACAAACAGCGACCGCCAACCAAAACCTTCACAATACTACTCAAGGTGATGACCTCGACACAATATTAAAAAATCATCGAAATCGTAGGTGGCTTCCTCATTGTAAATATTTGCCCAATTTTATTAACATCCTGTAGAATGAAGTATAATCTAGCAGCTATCCACACCGAACTCAAAAAAATCTTTGCAACCACCTATCTGTCCCTACTCTTTGCCGACACTAGCGCCTGAACCACGATGAAAACGTGCCAGATGCTTCACCTGTGGATAGTAGCGAGCCAAAACTGTACCAAATGTCGTCGTAAAAATGGGTGTACGAACGGAAAATTGCTCGACAATATTCGTTCTTCGTTTGGTTACGAGATAAACAAGACCCAACGGATTCCTCTGGTAACATAAGGATGGAAAGCTCGGAAGATAAGGAAAAATTAAAAGGAGCCGTTGTAAACGCCGGGTAACAATGCCCGTGGTGGTACACCTCGATGGTCGCCCGTTTCCTGACAAGGTCCCCCTAGTTATTGCCCGGCAAAGATGCGCCCCGATGCATAGATTACGCGCGGGGGCCATGCGACGTCCCCTGCTCGTACGTGATACCAACGCAATTTCGGGGGAAAACGGGTTTATTCTAATACAGCGTCGTTGCGCTCCGTCCCGGAGAAAATTAGTCCAGTGCTCCTCGTGAATACCGGCGGTTCTAGGAGAATTTACAGGGGGTTACAAGGGTGTACCCCGCCGCTCCAACGACCCGTACGCCACTCTTGGATAATAAGGAACTTTATTCTTCTGGTAGATCGTTCACCGAACGCATTCTTAAGTTACAATCTGTACATGTAACTCACCTTGGCTCGTGAGAATTGCTTCGAGACGGCGTTTCCTTTGACTTTTCCATGGACGCAGACGGGCTTTCGTGTTTGTTGCTTTTTTTAGCTCTTGTGTGGGCAATAAAAAATGATAAATAATTTAAATTTAAAGTATAACACAGTATGTGTTTTTATTATTAAATAAGAACTTTCAATGCAAAGACTCTTTTGTTCCCCTACACAAATAGCTACAACACTTCTTGTTTAAACATTTTTTCATTACTTATGATGAACTTAGTTTAGACCCAAACTGGTGCAACAATTGCGTAAATGATCAAATAATTTAGAATTATTTTATTACAACTATACATACTTACAGTAATATGTTACTCTAAAAAGATAAATCTAGTCGCTGTAAAATATCTATATATAATTTTATATATAATTTTTTGCAACTACAATTTTCACCCGAAAATTGTTTTGGATAGTGCTGATTTATATCCACTTGCAACGAAATCGAATCCAATTTAAGGATATATGTATATCTACTAATTATATTATGAATACATTTCTCGACAATTCGCCAGAAACACAGAATAAAATTTCTGTTCTCGAGAAATGAAAAGTATCGAGAAAATCAGCGAACGAAACCCCATAATACGCGGAGGAGAAAAATTAGTATAATACTGATTAAAAGCGAAGACGGCAGCCATCCTACGACAACGGGCGTCCTTAAAAACTGCCCCCTCGGCGCCGTGCGCGCGCGGGAGAACACGGCCGGAAAAAAACGCTCCCCTTCTAGGCTCTTCGGGAGCACCCTAAAACCGACCTTCGTGAAAGGGGAGCCCCACCGCCCTTATAATTTCCTACCCGCTCGCCCGTAGCTGCCTTACCGACGAGGGGGGGGAAGGAACGGATCCAGAAAACTTTTCCACGGGACAAACACCCTCTGACGTCATCCCTTCGCGGGAGAAAACTTGTTTTTGTTGCAGAAATCGCGCCCTTTTTTTCTCGATGTTCTTCGTTTCGATCGAGTTGAACGTTTTCGACGATTATTATTAGTAGGTAGGAGAGAGGGGCAAATTCATTATTTAGATAGTTTCGAATAACGAATAAAAGATAAAGGAACACTACTTCACCGTCTTCTGGTATCGATTAAACGTGGAAATTCCAATTTTTTGTAATAAACTAATACTTTTTCTTAAATGAGTGGACACTTGACGAACAATTGTTTAACCCTTTCATTCCCACATTATTTAAAAATTATCAAAAAAATATTTTGTTGTATTTTTGTGTATATTATATGGCACATAAATGATTTACAAGAACATTTTAACGTTTTGAAACTGGCCAACCCCATTTGCATTCCGCCATTTTACATTTTCACTTACATCACAATTATATATAATAATACTCATTATAATGTTATTATAGATAATAAAGCCCAATTTTTCTTACATTTGATCAATAAACCCTCTTGAAATATTTGAAAGAAATTAAAGGTTTGTGAGTTTTTATTGTATTTGACATTATTTTATTACACTTGAATTCCATTTGATAAATACTGCCTTCTTTTACTCGTGAGCTTTTAAATACACATTCAAATTTGTGCCGTACCATATATACAAGACCAGAAGAAACTATAGATATGAAAAAATACATGATATTAATATTTTATTGCGCAATTTAGAATACGTAGCCGTATAGCAACAGTGGGAACGAAAGAGTTAAGCTTATTAACTGTTTAAAGATCACGATTCATTACGAGAAAGGAGGACCAGGTTAGGAACATTCAAATATACAACAACTAATGCATTCGAACGAAAAATTTTTACATTGTTGTAACGCATATTTTATCATTGGTGGAGAAATTGTTTCCTTTTTCAATTTGTGTGTACTTAATACATATTATTAAATATGCATTAAATGATGTACAAGTTTAATCGGCTTAACATAATATTTATATAATTTTTTACACGCACAGAGAACCTTTAAGCACTCTATCGTTCGACTACGTTCGAATAATACCAAATACATACTTAGCAAGCGCGACCAAACGAACCGTTTCATTTTACGAGTGTTAATCAATTTTAATGAAACAAACTTCGGCTATTAAATTAGTTCATATTCATTACGCGATACTAGACTCGGTCGAATCGGAATTAAACCGAGCAATTGTAGAGTACCTCGTGTCGTAAAAATGATAATAACGATAAATACCAAAGTCATTCAAGTCAAGTTTCAAGAAACTGTATATACATTCAGAATCATTTTTCTCCGCGAATAAAGTACCATAAACTTTTGCTCCGCCTATTGCAACCTATTTTAAGATATAAAATCTTCCCAACGGTGCCGCAAATATCGACCCAAGCGCCACTGTCAGGAGTTCAAAACCCAAGAGAATGAACTTGCGATATTATCAGCAAGAAATTCAAAAGACAAAGTGTAGCTTCTCACAAGAATTCGAACAATTTCTTCTATTCTGTTTTTGTTTTTTTTTTTTTTCGTTCAAACGGACTCGAGACATTTCGCGTCCTTAATTAAATCGACCTTTTGACTGTAATTACCGTCCGCTTCAGTGGAAAAGTTGGAAAGAAAAATTCCCCCCGGCCAAGGAAAGGCGTGTTCGTAGAAAAAAAAATCGCCGCGGTTAAGCATGACGAAGAACCGCAATTTTTTTTTCTTCGCGGATTAAAAGTAAATTTCAAATTTATGCGTTCCGACGCCGGCACGGCGTCCGGAAATATTTGATCCGAATATTACCTGGCCGATTAATGGGAATTTACGATAACAAATCTCACTCGTAAAATCGACGAGGGGCGGGGCGGAGAGAAATAGGGGATTGTTGAAGTTCGAACGAGGCGAAGACGCAAAATTTGAAAAATTAATTGATCTATATCTTTTGACCCCGATATGCATGCACTACCACAGAACACAAGTATTTGTACCAAGCGAAACTAAAAGAACGCGAGAAATTGCACGCTACTACTATATTCGTACATTTCACAAACTACGAATATTCGAATAATTCAAATACACGAATAGTCTAATATTCAAATAGCAGTAAAATTCGAATTTGATATTCTAATATTTTGAAATATTCGAAGTATACCAAACATTCGGATTACTCGGACTATTCGAATATTCTGAGTGATAGAATTTTGGATTGTACTGAATAGGAATCTGAACATAATATATTTGTTCACACTTTATCGTGAAATTCTTTTCACGTTGTCCTTTATAATTATTTGTTTTTCAAACGTTAAATGTGAAGCTTCGTCAGAAAATTTCTGTTATACGAATACTCCGCACTATTCGAAACCTAAATAAACATTTTGATCGTTTTTTCTATAATAAATTGTAAACAGTTGGATAATCTTCTAATGATAACCTTTAAATCGTTAGACATTTTAGATTATATCGTATTATTAACGTATCATGAAATTTAATTTAATACCCATTCAAGGGTCGTAGTTCTAGTGTTATAATAATTAAAAAGCTTCTTATAACTATCATTGACCTGCATTTATTCTGTTTATTCTCCAGTGTGCACTTATGAATACAGAAACTTCATGTCATCGAATAAAACTATGGTAGGTACGTAATATAAGGAAAAAGTCTCATTAGAAAAATAAAAACCACCCCTTAATCAATTATTCGGACACGCGTGTAACCATCGCCGGACGCGCATTTTGTATTCGTGGCGTGAGTCGAAATGAGCATTAATGAAAAAAAGGAAAATACAAAAATAATAATTCATCAGAAACTGTCGGAACAGGTTTTCGTGGTAACGACCCGTAGTCACGAAATCGGGGGAATCCTTGCGTAATGAATCAAGACGGTGACAGAAAGTGGTGCGCACCCTACTGACCCTAATGCGTGCGATCACACACACCACGAAATAGCAAAATGGGAAACCGAAACAATCCTGTATTTTAACTTTTCACGGCTCAAATCACTCTCGATCCTTTTTTTTCGCGAACGCTTTTCGGCTTACAATCATTTTTATCTCGAAGCTAATTGGATTATTCGCCACCAATTGGGTTAAGCCATGAATATCTTCTGTTATGGGTGTAAAAAATCACTAAATATCAGTAAAAATGATTGTCACATAATCTTTTTCATATATCAGGTCGTCTGGAAAATTCGTGCCGTTTTATGCCCAGTGTCTTTATTATTATTCTTACTGGAGAGATGGAAAAACGTTTTACACAGTGAACAGACACTGAGACACATTTCATACGTATGCACTATGTGAGTTAAATGTGAAACTTTTGTTTTTTTTCTGACAAATACAAGTCTAAAAATACCATTAAAAAGTATATATAATTATATAATATATAATTATATAATATATATATTATATTTCGATATTATGAAAGAATTGTCGAAACGAAAAATAGATGATACATCTCTTTTATATTTTTTTTTAAGCTCCTCAAACTCTTATAGGTTTATTTAGCTTTACAAGTATAGATTGCACATCTTTAAGAAAAGAATGAATACAAATACAAGCTTCGACATTGGGTTTCACTATGAACATATCTATCTTTTAGGGGTAGTTGAAAACCCAGCTTAAGTAGAGAATTAATTAATTTAGATCTTTTGAAAGTGTACAATACGCATTGCCAGATTAGATGGTTTAAGGTTCCACTACTCTGTTTGCATTTCCATTTGCACTCATTAACAATGCCGACCCGTGCTAGGGACGCGGCCAGGTTATAGTGATCCGCTCGCATTCTATTGACCGTAACAATTAAACTTCTGCCAAGTTTTTTATGAGCAAACCAGAGCACAGAACTTTCATTGAAAAATTTCTGAAAGAATTTTTTGCCTTTAAATAGGTCTTTTTTTCATCATTTCGATAGTATGTAATGTAGCACGTTTTTAAACTTTTCATATGAGTAAAGTCAGTGAAGGAAATTGTAGAAACGTTGATGGTATCTAAAGAAGTTGCCGATGTAGCCACCCTGTCCGCGTCCTCATTACCCTGGATTCCAAAATGCGACGGAATTCAAAACAATTTTAGAAGCAGATTATATTTTTTTAACACTTTCATAATCACCAACACACACAAATATATAAATATTAATGGTTAAATAATAATAACATATATTAAGGGTTAATAAAACAACTACTTATCGATACAACAAAAATTATTTCGTCGCCTGAATTCTTAACTGCTTTAACTCCAAAAGTATAAAATTTAGTGTATACATTTTTCTTTTCATTTTATTCCATAAAAGTATATTATTTATCTTTACTTTCGTGCATGTGGGACGTCTTAACACTTAGACTGTTTGAAGAATCACGACTAAATTGTCAGATTCAACATTAAAATACGAAAGTTAATAAATAAAGGTGTTTAAAATAATAATGTTTTAATTCCTCCGAATAAATGCGGAACTGAACTTCATTAGAAAAAATTATTTCAGATGATGTATAAATACAGTGTTTTTAATTCATAGAGATATAGTTAACCCTCCATAACAGGGACACCATCCGTAATTGGGTCACTTACCCTATTGGATTTATTCTGAAAAGATTCGTAACGAGGATAGATTTCGAATAAAATCCTGACGTGAACAAAGAATAAAATATTCGTTCACAAAATGTGTGAACGTATTACGGCCTTCGTTTCGGTGCTTCTCATGGCCACCACAGGGGGACACGCAACTGCGACACCGGCGTATTACGTAAGGAACAGGTAGTCGCCACGTAACATGGTGATACGCGTGACTTTTTTTTCCCCTAGGAATCCATACGTACCCAGTCACTTTTCGCGTGCAAATGTTAGTTCAGTGATGTATATGTAAAATCACGACATCGCGCAACCTTCGAACGTAGGGGAGAGTTTGCCTATAAACGTGTACCACCGATGTCTCCTAAATCGTACCTCATCAATTTCTTCGTGTAATTAATGAATATAAACGAGATCCGATGGGTACAAGAACATTAAATAAATGCGAGCAATAAAAACCATTTTAAGAAAGTTTCTAGATTACGTTCTACTTTTGTGCGTGCTGCGAACGTTTAAAAAAATCAGGCACGATTGTCACTTGTGACCAGAGTTAGGCACGATTGTATTCGATAATAGGAAGCGAAAAATCTATAAACAGTTAATGAGATTCAATAATTGTTTTGCCAAGAGTCTGCCCATTCAGGAACAAGTATCATTTTATTATACAAAATTGGAATATTCACGTTTAGTTAATTAAAAATGGAGAATTACCTTTTTATCTTTTATTTGTTATTCGAAACTCTTTACCCAGATAATCAGTTTACCCATCCTTGCTCGTGACCAATACATGTTAGCTGATAATAACGTAACGATACAATTTTATTCTGTGATTTTGTATTTTCTTTTTTGAAGTAGGTTTATCGTAGAATATGTTACATTCATTATATGTATACCTTACATTTATTACAAAAGCTAAATCGATATTTATAAGTATACGTAGATATGCATACGCAAAGTAGAAGAGGCCGAGAACTTATGAACCTTGCGACGTATGTCCCCCATTGGTACTAAAAAAGGGATACCACACAAACACTTCAACTGCACCTTCTCCTAACTGCTCATTTTCAATGCTCGAACGAACATTCCAACGACCCGTCACTTACAGCAAGGACATTGATCAGCCACCCGCAAGACTATCGACAAAATGGGGCCCGTAGTCTTCTGCTGTTCGATTGCACCCGGGGCCAGACGGATCCTTTTCACTTCCGAACCCATAGGCAAGGGAGGGGCGAAAGGCTTAAAATATATTTTCGTATTACACGTGAAATATCTTTTAGGTCGAAGCTTAGGGTCGCCGGCCACGGGGACACGAAGTTTCGACTCCACCGATTCCACAGGTTAAAGGAATTTCCAAGGCCCTTTCGGGGATAATGGGCCATGGGTCCGTGGGTTCAGACCTGTTTGAACTCGGCACTGAACTTATATAGGCTACGACTCGCCGCTAGGCGGCAGCGTTTCGACGTGAACCCGATCCGCCCGCTCGCTTCAGGTAGGTCGACACGAAAATTTTGTGAGATGAACTTCTTGGATTTTCGTTCGTGCACGAAATTACGATTTCGAATGGATTGAACATAGGGACAGGCTGCTTTAGAACGTTCGTATAAAAATAGTGAACAATGAGGCCCCAGTTGTAAATTGGGTTGGAAATAGGAATTAGAGGAATGCGTAAAGATTCATGAGCCGGGAAGGACTACAGTTGGCGAGAAATGTTTCGTCGAAAAAACTGAACATCGCTACAATGGTACAGAATCAAAATTTAATAATCCAAGTGGTCAAAAAGAAATTTCTTTTATCTAAAAAAAAACTTACATCAACTTGTAATTAATCGTGGAAGATTTGTTCCATGCGTAATTATTGTCCTTCGACCCTTTCATATCATAAATCTCACAGTCGAAAATAGAAAAAAGAAATTCCTTAAAAATTCAGACCTTCATGAAGATGTGAGAACATTGTTAGTGAATGATGAACATTGTCCCAAAAGGATACCTGGTATGAATAAAAATTTTTTTCATTTGTCTGCTTTTATGTAAATAAAATTTATGAGTCTCGACACTTTTTATTGCTTAAGCTAAATAATCGTATGAGCTGTTAAATTTTTATTCTGGACCACCGTCATAGTAATAGGAAAGGATTAATTTTCCCCCGACCGTGAAACTATCGTTCCAATTGTCGGTCTTTATTTTATCTGTAATAAAAAAACAAAAATTTGATAACGCCGGACCCATCCTAACCGTTTCATCGAAGATCAAAGTTCGCGTAGAGAAGAGAGGCGTTCTCCTTTTAAAGGGTCATGAGGTTACATTAAAGTCGACGTTGCGTTACAAGCCCTTTCTCGACCCATCTCTGCACACACACTTTCGAAAAGTGGACGGAATAGAATGAAGGAAGATTGACTTGTACAAACGTGTACACTTAACATGATAATGGAGTTCTTTTAAAGTGTCGCTTAAGTCAGCTTACGCCTACCAATTGAGTGATGAACGCTGCTGGATACATTATTTTAAAGTAAATCTTAATATAAAGTAAAATCGAGAAGAAAGAAATCTAAATTAATTAAATTGACTCATTGGTGGATGTCTTCCCTCTAATCTAAGTTATATAATCTTGTGAAAAGTCTACCGAAGCAATTATTAACTGATCGACAAAATCTAGAATTAAAAAGACTCTATTTAAAGGCTTCATGAAGCTCTAAATCTTACTACACTAGAGTGTAATAATTGTCATAATAAAATGTGACAAATACTTTTTGTAAAATTTTTATCTGCCATAATGGCAGATATACGTAAAACACAAAAGAGCAAAATCTGTTACAGCAATTTTTAAAAAAAATTATTTTGAATTTACAACTAGTTGTTATATAAACACTGAGATCATAATTTTTTTGTCATTGAATATAAGATCAAATCCTTCCACATTACATCAATAAACTTCCTTACGCAATACATCTAGAAAGAGACCCATTAGTAATAAACCTAGCAGCACGGAACATGCGCGCGCAAGATACGAGCTTTTGAGTTAATTAAGTGAATATTAAATCCTGTCGTACGTACGTCGAAATTCTCTTACATAAACTCGAACCCCCCCGTTTTCGACGTTACAGAAATTCTGTCGGCCAGAGGTGGCACTTTTCCGTACAAATCCCGCTTTAAGACTGGATCCGCAAGAGAATCATTAACGTAGTCGTAAAATCAGCGGTGGATTCGCCATAATCTTTTCGGTCGCTGGACCCTCACGTTCCCCGTCGTCGACAGGAAACCGTGAAACGGACCACCAGTCATCGGCGGGAACGTCATCCGAAGACCTTTGTAACCCCATATTCGCCGAGGGACAAAGACGGAAATTCAAGCACCATGGAACGCGAAATCTGGATTCAACTTTAAATTTTATCCACTGTATTCAACCTGACGACCCGTATTATCTCTACTTAATGACCCTAATAAATTATTTTGCTAAAGACTCGCGTTGTGAGACCGTAATCATAATCATCATCTACTACATTCTCTGTGGAAACTAATAGAGCTGTAAGTACTCGGATATTTGAACTATTCGAATAATTTCGAATACTTCTAACACAGTATTCAAATATTTGAATATTCTAACAGTATGAAGTATTCGTATTATTTGAATATTCGAATAATAGAAATGATCGAATTTCGGACCGTACCGAATAGAAATTTGAAAAACAAATAATTGTAAAGGCTAATGTGAAAAGAATTTCACGATAAAGTGTACAAAAATATATTATATTCAGATTGCTATTCAGTACAATACAAAATTCAATCCCCTGAATAATCCGAATACTTCAAATACTTCGAATATCAAATTCGAATTCTACTGCTATTCGAATATTCAAGTATTCGAATTATTCGAATACTTGTAACAGCCTTAAACACTACCCCCGTTCCCATTTCTGATAACGGGTATTTTTCATAGAAGATTAATGAATACGTAAGCAAGGATTTCCATACAATCCTCGACTTATAAAAATAATTATAATTTTGTCAATTATTTAAATTCCAACTCAAACGTAAAGTAACAATTTCGAATTGTAAAAAATAGTGGGGGGTATACGTTTTCTAAAATTTTATACAGAAAAGTAAGCAGAGCGTTGACTATGATCGATATCTGTTCGACTGAATCGATACAGTGTCGCACTACGATTGATTTCTGTTCAGCTGAAAATATCGTCGTTCGGGTATTTATACGATGACCCGAGTTTACCGGGCGCGACAGTGCAACCTCAAACAAACGGGGAAGAGGAATGCGTGGCTGCTGCGAAAGAAAGAAAAAAAAACACACCGCAAGGACGCACACGCCGAATGCCCATCCGTACACGCTGGCCGACATTCAACAAGTGACTGACACTGATGTCGCGCGAACGACATCCTGTGCATCCTCTACCCTACAAGCCTTGGGGGGTTGGTGGGAGATTCAGGAGGGGGGAGAGGGTCCTGGCCAATTCGTTTTATTCAAAGGTCAAGATCACGTGGAAAAATGAAAAAAAGAGTTGTATCTCGCCGCGCTATTTCTATGCGGACGAACGGTATTACCAAAGCGACGTAGAACATTGAAATAACCGCTACCGAACCTTGTCTCACCATAGCCTTGACGTCCATGATACACAAAGAGACTTCAACTCAATGTGACCACCCAGTAAAAATATTTCGTACTAGCTTATCCAGAAAAAACGTACTAAATTGTGAAAAAAAGGTACGGAATTTTTATTTGCTTGCGTTTCACTCTATAAAGGGCAGTTTACGATATTACTGACTTCTTATTTAAACATCTGACCGTTTAAATATGCGGACAATACCATTATTGTGTGCTTAGTTTGAAATGTAAAGCACAACTTTACCATAACGGGGTCCACATTTCGCTGTGCATCGCTAAAAGGTGGTTACTGATATACAAGTATTTAATTCCTCCGCTTGTTTTCATTGTTGTAATAATCTTATAATGTGCGGGAAGTAGTTGAATAGTAAAGAATAATATCGTACTTTCAGAAGCTAATGCCACTCGAATTCCATATTATTATTTGGAAGGAAGAAAGTAGTATATTTGTTGGTGAACGTACTAGAACACACAAAATTTTAAAAAAGCACTAGGGCTACTACGAAAGTACTACATAGTAGTGGTTACACTGCTTCAACTATGTTTTGCCACATGAATCGTATCACAAATGCCTCGATATGTTTCTCTGTCTCTATTTTCTAGTATTTTTAATGAAAACTCTGTATTTCAATGCGATACGGTTATATTGCGAACGAGACGAATCTTTTGTTTCAAGCGGACGCTAATTGGCGGCGCGAGAAACGCTTCTAAATTATACGTGAAAATAAAATTCGACCGGGTACATTGTTATTACATCCATCGACACGGAGTTGTTAAAAAGAGAACAAAAATGAGTGAACGGAGCGGGGGGTATCCACCCGCCGATTTCGATAACAAGAGTCGAAAACGCGAACATAACAACGCGATGCGCCGAGGTTTAATAATTTACCAATTGAAAGTGCAATTACTCACCGCGTTCGCCGATAATTTCAAGTGACTGAAGGGCCCACGAGACACAGAGAGTATCTCAAGGGTTAATTCCGTCGGTAACGTTGCGGAGATTTCCAGCCGATCGATCATCGACTGGTTACCGTCGCTGCAGCCACCTGTAAAACCACCAAAAATTTACACGAAGCGATAATTGCCGCACCTATTTCTCGAAATACATTGTACACGGCTACCCGTCTCGTGCCTCTGCCTCTCACGATTCTCGTTCTGGCGAGCGAACGGGGTAAAGTGTAGTGGCGTACGAACGTAGTGGAGATTGCATCGTTATTTTACCAACTTACGGCTCGAATAATTAATAAAAGTAAATTTACATTCTACCTGATTAAAACTAAATTTCGTTACAGTAAAAGTTTCGATTAATCGCGAGTAACGTTACCTCCCGGCCCTTCTTACGTGGTACATACATAGACTGAGCTAACATTGTATACTGTATACCTTATCCTTACGCTCGCCATTTCACGAAATTACTTTTGCATCACGAATGAATTAGTGTAAATTACTTTGTACAAAAGATTACAATTTACTGTTTGCATAGCAGGGCTTTGTCTGCATCATACTGAATATAATAATTCCATCGCGAATGTTTATGCATAGTCACGCTTTTATAGTTGTATATATAGTTTGCAAGAATAAGAATTACAGAAAGACTTGTTTTATCTATTAAGGTTAAACACTATATCGATTTTTGGAGCTTTTCGTTTCTGTATATTCTATACATAAATTTGTATATGCTACATAATCGATCATAAAATCCGGAGTCTAGTAATAGTACTGAAGAATTAAACTATTACACAATTTATGTTGTTTTCTTTAGAATATACGTGTACACAGTAGCATTATTTTGCTATAAAATGTATGTAATTAACGACTGAGCGGTATACAGGCCATTTTAATCGTACCCTTGATATGTTAATGCTCATCGACTTCCGCTGTCATCATCTAACCTCCCAAATAATTGAACGGCATTCATTATTGTACCAAAATGTCACATAGTAAAAATGAGTCTAAATTATTTAAGATAATTACTCAAAACTATCTATTAGTTACTCGGAACTGTTCAATCGCAAATATCGTATCGTATGTTAAGAATAACTTGTGCAATGTCCTAACCTCGAATCGTAACCGTTTACTTGCGCGCGCGCCATCGTCGAGTGATGGCGCTCTTTCCATGAGGCAGCAAGAATCTCTTCGATCTAGCCTCTAGCTTCAAAAATCACGACTTCGTCAGATGGTCGTTTTTGTGCATTATTCGTTCAGCAAAACTTAAAATGCTCGAGAAACGTAAAAAAATCAGCTTTTATAACCACGTCATAGAAATGGTAAACTCCCAACGCAAAACACGTTTCGTATTATCGAACAGCATCGTCCCTGAAGTTCTCGTAATGGTGGCGCTCGTTGTACGGGGCCCATAGGCGCGTAAATATCAGCACGAATGAGCGCCAACGAGCGAAGGAAAGACCGGCCCCGCAGTCCGTGCTTGTTTCGAAGCAACAGAGAAAGAGAGAGGAAGATAGATAGAGAAGGAAACTAGTGACAAAGAACGAAAAAGAGAAAGAGGGCTAGCAAGTAGGAAAAGAGAGAAGTAGGGGGGGGCCGTCATAATTCCTTGAATTGAACGGCGGGTTATTCTCCACCAAGGTTAGCAACGCGGAGGATGAACGAAGCAGGCAGGGCCAAGCAAGCAGGCTAGCAGCATAGCGGACAGACTAGCATGCAAGCAAGTAAGCAAACGAGCGAGGTAGGCAAGGCAGTCAGGCCAGCCAGGCAAGCAGCAGACAGGCAAGCGGGCTGCCAGTGAGACGCAGAGACGAGAAAACCGAAAGAGGGGGTACATGACGAGTAGGACAAGAAGAGGTTGGGTACGAGCACGTTACGGGGAAGGGAGGGGAATCGATAGAACGACAAGGACGGCGCACGAGTATATACCGCAGCGCACGGCAGCATCAGGCGTCGCCGGCGGTACATGGACTGCGGTGAGGCGAGGGAAAGGACGGGGGCTGGAAACGTTTCGAGGCGTCCCTGGATGGCGGCGCCACCGTTGCGTCGCTGTAGAAACGTGGTACCGATGCCCCGCTGTTATATATAATATATACGTATGTGTGTATGTTGTGTGTGTGGGGGGATAGCGGTAACGACGTAGAATAAGGCGAGTTGGTAGTGGTAGGTGTACGGTGGGGGAAACGTCAGGCTGGCAGCTCGTGGGAGAGAGAAGTGAACGGCGACCGACGAGAGCTCATGGGGCGACAAGGAAGGGGATTGGTCGAAGCGACGATACGATTGGGGGGAGGAAGGAGGGCAACACGATCGGGTCGGTGGGCTGGTAAGAGAGGGAAGGACAGACGAGAAGGGGGAGAAAGAGAGAGAGAGATAGAGGAAGAAACGTTGATGTCGAGCAGTGAGGTGAGCGAAACAGACTGAGGAGGGGTGTGGACGGGTGGTGGGTCGACAGGATGGGAGAGGGACAGAGGGGTAAGAGGAGGCAGAGCCGACTTTATGCAGCTGCGGGACGATAACAACGATGGGCTACAGGACCGCCGCTATAGCTGGGGAAATGCCAAATGGGCTACAGGACTGTGCCGGCCTAGCTGTACGTTCCCTCGCTCGTAGTGGCATGGCGGACAGGCGGTAGAGAGAACCAGGCAGGAAAGGCGGGAAGGAGAGAGGGATTTCAAGCGGTCGTCCCTTCTCGTCTGCCTCTGCGCTCTACCTATGTATACCTACCTACCCGTCCCGGGTGCTCTCTCCGGGTACTCTTCTCTCTACTGCCTGGAACGCACCGTCCTGGCGATACCTAACCTCTACTGTTTTCAACGGCTAGCGCCTTTGCTGATGTTTCTCAGTACCGAAGCACGTAGTCGCTTACGCAGCTTCGATGTCATTCATCTTGAGCGAGGTCGATCATTGTCCCCTTTTGAAGACCATATGCACTTACGAATATAATATTAAGAACAGCAGGCAAAATAGTGAGAGTTGACATTGCCTACGGTGATATTCTTGTGAAAACAGCTGACAAAATGATAAAGATTTAAATATTATATTTACTTTACGGTAGGATCTTCTGAATTTAAAAAGTTATTTCGATTTGCTGGAATACCGCACGTGTATAATGAGTTACGTTCTGAGAAAACGGGTAATCTTTTTGAACGGCTATGAGCAGCTTTTCGGGATGAAGTATATGGGCCAGCGTTTAAAATATCTTCCGGCAGTAAAGCAGACTTTATAATTTATCATATATAGAGTTAAACGGTGTAAGTTACACATTTATATGAAAAAAACGGTACTCACAAGTTAGAATTAAAGTCCTCTCAGTTGTATTAACGTAAATTTAAGCCTACATTAAGTAAAACTTCACTAATGAATAACGGCAAAATTAAACTGAATGACGATTTCACATTTACTCTGGCCTCTCTGCGACAGGAAGTATACAAGCAATAAGACAGTACTGCATGAGGAACAGAAGCAAGGGATATATGTATGTATACATATGTAAAGAACACACGAACCGTGAAAATCCATATTTAAAACGCCAGGACTTCGCTCTTCACAAGAGAAATTAATAATTCGTCGCCTTTCTTTCTTTCCTTGTCTGTCGAGTGCATCCAATGTTTTGAATTGCATACAAGAAATTTAGATTTCAGGAATCTATTATAAACTATGTGCATATGTAAATTAATTTGAAAGTGATTCCCGTAAGAGTCAGACAACTGATTTTTCGAAACTTCTATAAACTAAATAATGGAATACAAAGAAAGAGTGACGTGTGATTAACGTAGTTTCAAAGAAACCTAACTCTACCGTGTGTTTGAATTTGCCGCTGATTGCCGTAGGTGGATATACAGGCGCGAGAACAGCATGCTTTCGACAATCGTCGACGAGATACGTCGGTTCACGCAATGACGTCAGAGGCTGGTCCAATCCTGTCGGGTACGTCCATGGCCCGATCTCATCGTATCCAAATGGAAGGAGACAGAGAGAGAAAGAGAAAGGGAGAACGGATCGTATACACGTAATACAGGCGGGATAAAGCCAGACATACAGATATATATAGGGTCAAAGAGAAAGAAAAGAGACAGAGAAAGAGAGTCACAGAGAGACGCAGAGCCAGCAAATGAGAGCGCAGTCCAACAAATAGAAGGAGAAGACAGTTCGAGTTCCGCTCTCCTGCTCTTACGAGACGTTGTACACGCCGATTCGAGCGTTGCGATATTGTTACCGAGACTGTTCGCTACATTGTTCAGAATTTTCCCGACGGCGTGACCATCGGGATAAACCTCGACTTCGATCTCTGGTCGCAGTTGCGTGCACATCTATGCATTTTTTTCTGAGAAATTAGTTTTCGAACAAAAGAATGAATAAACTTATTGTAGTTATCGAGCTTAAAAATTTCAAAGCACATGTTCCTACTAGTATTCGAGTGTTCGCGTTATACATACTTCAAGTAGAATCATAAATCTATCGAGGGGGATCGATAATAAAGAAATATATTCAAGATAATTTGCATAACCGTTTCTTTAACATGGTTTTATATTTTTGAACTAAATTTTTACCTATTCCTCATATGTATAATAATATAGTTAGAATTGTAGTAATATATTTTTAATGGTTATGTTTTAAATGTATCTCACACTTAAGATTTCCTCTTTTTAGCTTTCCTGAAAAGCGGGTTCAGACCGTTCTAGACGATAGCATTTAGAATTTCAAGTAAAAATCCCGGCTTTCGTATTTCATTGAATATTTATCGACTGCAGACAGTAATAAATGGACTTACCGATTGGTTGCCGCTTTGAAATTGTTTATCGCCGGTGTAAACTGCAACATTCAACCATTAAACGTCAGAGGACGTGTAAACATTTCAAACAATCAGAACGTGAGTCGCGCGTAGCAAAATACATAAATTGACTACTCGAGAATGATTACCGAAGCCCGCGAAATTTAAAATCTCATGCAATACTGTATGTGCGAGGTATGCGTCAGTTGCGTAAAATGAGAAGATTTAATCTATATTTTGTAATTGATACGTAATCTATTAAATTTAGTTTAATAAGGAGTAAACTTAAAAATACATTCTAGCGATACTACCACTTTACTAATTAAAATTACCGTGGCCTTTATTTAATGAAGTTCAGAAGTATTTCATTTTTCAAACGCCAATATCCATATTATGAGTATGGGATTTTAATTTTGCTTGAATATGAATACCTACTTTAGTGTTAATATTTCAATATTAGATTCATAATTTTCGATAGTATACATCTTTATTGTATTGCGAAAATTGAAAATTTTGAAATTAACTATTAAAAATACTTGTTACATTGCGAATGAGAATAATTGAAAAAATTATCATTATAGAATATTATTACTTCTTCTAATTATATATGTTAGATAATATTCCAGGCAGGTATAATAAAGTAACATGTTCGAGCAGTTATTGTATTTTTGTTTTTTTAATCCTTCTTAATTTTGACATGATTAAATTATTTTCCTGTGAAAATTGCCAGTAAAGTAACGTACCTCATACCCGTTTAAGTATATCCTATTTATGAACAAAAATGTATAACAACTCTTATTAATTTACTTATTAATATAAGTGTCACTTTTAAATTATAGTGGAAGTAAATAATATTTTACATCAAAGTTTGAATTTCAATTACATACGAGCTTAGTTCGAATTTCAAACGCTAGGCAGCGCATGCGCACAAATAATTATTTTTCATTCCTTGACTTCTGTGCATAAAAAAAGGAATATAAAGACTGTCCTATAGAAATAGATTTATTATAACACATTAGAATAACAATATTATTAGAGTATAAACAAATATCAGTTCTAAACAGAATTAATGCCATTGAATGCTTCAGGGAATAATAATTACTTAGTTACAAAATCTAAAAATATACAAATGAAACACAAATAAAATAGTTGCTTCTAGGAATATGTATAGGTATCTGTAATTTATTTTGTAATGAAATTTCAATAATTTCTTATTCGAAAAAATTAATGTTTGCGTAAATTTATCCATGATTTCGTTAAATCCTTACACCTGAAATTATATAGTCGATTGTACCTTCACTCAACTAATTAAAAAATCAAGATAACACTGTATAGAACTTTATACTTTATTAACTAGAATTAATTTCTCTTAGAAATATTATATAAATATATAATAGTGAACATTATGAACTACATAATTTTAATTCTTTAATTTGTTAAAATTTAGCAATTTAAGATCTGTCTGTGAAACCATTATTTCAGGTTTCAACTAAAATAGTGTTAGCAGCTCCATCTAGTGACATGATGGTGAAGCTCCATATGTACCGATAAATTTAATCGGTATGTCATTTCCGCGTGTATGTATGTTGTACATAGTATTTTTTAACAATTTATATCTTAAAAAATTCCTCCCAATTTGTTCCCAGGGAATCTAAAATTGCTCCCATCGCACCGTTTATATTTAATGAGATATTCGCAAATGAGAAAGCAAAAATTTGTTGTTTGCAAAATATGTGGATAGTATGTAAATGGTCTTTTTACACAAATATTATGGTACCAAGAAATTGCTCCTAATCTGTTTCATAATAATCAATAGCCAGATATCTCAATAACAACTTATTAACAAGGAGCAAATGAAATAATTTTGTTGCATACAGGTTAGGTATACATCATACGATAGGCTCTCGTTTATTGTAGCCTACGGTGCTGTAGAGGGCCAAAATTTCAGAAATATTACAATATCTCATTAAATATAAACGTTGCGATGGGGGCAATTTTAGATTCCTAGGGAGCACATCGGGAGCAATTTTTTAAGATAAAAATTGTTAAGAAACACTAATATTCGACGCCAATTATTCTCCGGTATGTTGTATGTATGTAATATGATTTGTTGGTAACAAATATATGCACTGTATCTGTTTAAAGGATGAATGTAATATCACAGACGAGATATAAGAATAGACCTAACATGCAATGTAATTTTCTGTCCCATGCTTCGAGGGCGTCAGAATCCCCTTACCATTTTAGTGTCAATACCCGACGTTACCGATAAAGCATGAATTCTGAGTATTATTAACACAAACGAAGTGTTATATATTCCATTCATATTGCGTGTATCTATATGATTTGACGGGAATAAAAATATCCGATGCTTCAGTTTAAGGTTAAGGGATAAATATGACAGTCATGAAACATGAAACGGAAAAGTATATATTTTTTCACTTAACTACAAGACAATTTATTCTAAATGCATCGTTAATGGACATTTTTTTCATGTTACTTTTTACATGTTCTTGTTTTATTCGTTTTTATATCTTGCCTTACATTTGTATATTTGTAACAGATAAATTCAGAATAGATGTAGTTTCATAAATAGTTTATCAAATCTACATGTGGGAGAATATATACACTGCTTTTATTAACATTTACATAGTTATAATTTATATAGGAATATGAATAGTTTTACTGCCTATTGTATGAATCTTAATACGCACGAATAATTACTTTCTGGCAATTGGTAAATTTTTACACATGAATTTACTTACACGTTATTGACTTCCAAAAATTTTATTTATTGCGAGTAATTAAATAATGAACGTATGTTAATATTCAGCTACGTGTTTCTCAAATTAATCGAAATACAGAAGTTTTATTTTCTTGAAAATTAGTGTCAATGAATATAGCAACTGGTTAGATTAGTTTCGTAAATATGTAAATCGAAACCCTGTATCGGCACATTGTTTTTTAGGCTATTAAATATCACACGGAGTCTTTTAGGAAGTAGTAAAATCTTTTATACAAATTCAATGAAAGACTTTCAGATACCCAGTTTAGGGCTATAAAATTAGAATGTTCAAGAAGAGGTAAAGAAGTTTCATATTTGCAATTATTTTGTGATACTGTAATAGAAATCAGTATCCTGTGAGAAAAATCGTATTTAACGATATGAAATGAATAATAAATAACGGTCTTAGGGATTTCTAATGGAGAGCTAAATCGTTAAAAGGAACATGTTGCTTAAACAAACTAGTTAAAAATGATATTTATTTGGGGAATATGAACATCATAAATAGACGAGAGCGGTAGAGCGAGCCGCGATATCGGTGCTCTCCGTCGGTGCCGACGTATACCGAACGGTGCCGGAGTTGGCCGGAACGGTTGAACGGGAGCGAGCGAGAGCGGGAGAGCGAGCGCGGTATCGGTGTCTCCGTCGGTGTGACGCGTGCCGAGGAATTTCCGGGAGTACGGAGTAGTCGGGAGGCTGCTCCGTAAACGGACTCTGTTTAACAGGGAATCTCGCTTGCACTACCATGCTTGTGTACTCTTTTGGTTTGGGTCTGGTACGCAGGTGACCAGCCCAAAGCTCCATGACAGTAAAAGATGGATCCGGGTTAACGAGGTGTCGCCCGTCTTTCCTATTTTCTTAAACCAGGTTCTGGCGACAACACTTTCATCGCGATACTTGTTCATACTGTAGTTTAACGCGTAGTTCATCGTAGACTTAATAACTGCTTGGTATATAGAATATTAGGTGTGCAAACGAAATGATCGATGGAACTTTTTCCATTCCGTCTATCTCTTTCGTTTGAGTATTAGCGACTACGTTGCGTTTAGTTTAAGTTATTTTGTATTAATAGCATTAATTCGTATTAATTAGAATATTAAGATAATATTAGTTCTAAGCTGAAGAACGAAGACAACCGACGAGGGAACTTAGTTTTTTTATAGGTTTAGGCTCAAGAAAGAAGTCATCCGCCGAGGGATTTAGGTACCGATAGTATTACATAGTTAAGATTTAAGTTATTTATAAGGTTTATTGTGAAAGGTGGGTAGATGTAGAACTTGTGATTCCATCGACCTGCCTTGGGCCTCCACTCGAAGCAACCTCCTCGTGGTGAGGCCTGGGCAATCGGTATTGTCATCGGTAAAGTACTGTAAACTGAAGAAAATAAGATGATAGGTCTATTCTATACCTAGTCGGTGCTAATATGAATGGACAGTAGATATTTATGTAAAATTAGATTTTCTAAAGTAATGTATGACGACAGGAAGAAATCTGAATTTTTTTCAACAATATCCAGATCTTACAAGCTTCGATATATCTCGATTTCTATTTGTTATAATTATTAACAATCTGCATTGTAAAATGACTGATACAATGTGTCACCGAAGATGTGATTGTTATAAATATTACATTATCAAAAATATTTAATTTATTGTGAAATAATTTCGTGCGAATTAATGTAAGCCAAAAGTTAATTAAACTAAGAGCAATTTTTTGGTACCATAGTATTTATATATAAAAGACTATTTACTATCTATTTTACAGACAACAAATTTTTGCTTTTTCATTTGCGAATATCTCATTAAATATAATAGTTGCGATGGGAGCAATTTTAGATTCCGAGGGAGCAAATTGGGAGCAATTTTTTAAGATGAAAATTGTTAAGAAATACTAATATGCCGCGCCAACTATTCTTCGGTTAAAAATTGTTCCAAAAAATGTGTTCTTCATTGCAAAATATTTGTTTGGTATTGGTGCTGTTTTATGGAATTTATGCATTCAAGTACAACGAGAAATATATTTTATTATATTATTTACAAGCAGTTTTATTTTAAAATTCATCATTGGTAACAATACAATATTAATATCTAAGTAATTTATCTTTGGTACTTGTTACTAAAGAGCCTCAATAATTTAAAATATTTTAAAGTGATAATTCTATATTATTTCTCATGGAAACATTTAATATTTTACTTTACCATATGTAGGGCCAAATGTTCGTATTCCCAAAAAATTTCTTTCGAAATCAACTTATCAAATTCGTTGTAACTGAAACATACAAGGAAAAAGGAATCCGTAAATGCATTTGCGTTGAATAAAGGTAAAATTAAAAGAAAGAGTTTAGATTTTACATTCACAATATATGCAACGCAACATGAAAATAGAAATCAACCTAGAAGGGTGGATTTTACGAAGTAAATGTGCACAGAGCACAGAGGGTACTGAGGCTTGATATTCTTGAGGAAAAAAGAATTAAATCCCCATTAACGCTGAGATATTATCGAGGTAACGGAGGAAAGAGAACTAATGTTTTACTTGTAACATAAAATGAAATAAGCTTTAAAGCATATAACCAGGCAAATGAATCTTTTCGTGCTGGTGAAAAACCTCACACCTGCTTCGGAGTGTAGTAAAGGCTTTTAAACGGAAGTGACTATGAAAGAACACTTTTATCCTTCTTCTGTACATATACGGACTGGTCCCGTTCACTAAGAGAAAGTTTAAATGCTTGCAGTCCTTAATTGTACGTAAGAGAAAATCCATTGAAGAACGTTCCTACTTACTTGCTTGCTACTTATCAACATAAAACCGCAAGGAATGATGGAATTCAATAAATGATATTGTCAATGGGATTAAGGAGAAATCTAATGTGTCAAAATAGGTTACCATTTCAATTTATAGGAAAATCAATAGTGATTCAATTTTTATTGACCCTTGGAGCATATTATGATACTAGACGCTTATATATATTGACATTTCTTGTTCCACTTGAACTCCCCTACCACCCCTTAAAGTATAAAAACGTGTATCTGTGACACCCTGTATGAGTTGTCTCGAGAGGCACAAGTACAGAGCAATATTTACACAGCTACATATGAGCCTCTCGAATATCAAAATAAACAAATCCATTTTCACACATGTATGTCTATTAATTATTTTTCTTAATATTTATTATTTCGTATATTTCTGTAAGATCGTGCATGTGCATGCCAAAGAAGGGGAAAAAACTCAATGCTCATACAAATTCCAGAGATAAATATGTTGAATGAAATGTTTAATGACGTTTAAGGTCACTTACATATTCTAAAAGAAATTAATGTAATTGTAATTTAGGCGAAGAAAGCAGAATCTGTGCAATAATTTTATACATGGTGGTGTCAAAATTATGGTACAACTAAAAGAAGGCTGATTCCCCATGAATAAATAAATAAAATTTTACACAATACTGTTTCTACATACTGAAATTGATAGCCATTATGCAATATCATCCACTTTACTATTTTCCAAATCTATCAAATTATTAAGTAAGAATCAGGCGATGTAAACAACAGTCGTATTAAAAAAATTAGTTTGTGTTAAAAAATAGTAATTTAAAAATTCTTTAATTCACCTTTTCGTTTCAGTATGAAAATTTTGTTTACCGTAATGATTAACTAGATAAATCTAGCGAAGCTGAAACGACGGAGCCATTTTTTATAGTGATCTCTCGTTGAAGTTATAGTCCATAGCACGAATTACACACAAATGTTTATTGCTTATTTTATGTTTACTCCATCTTTAGTTGTACTATGATTTCTGTCCTACATCTCTGATTTCTCTTTGTGAAATTTTAATGACCATTTGTGACATTCCCAACTACTCTAAACTAATTGTAAACTCTAGTTTTAAGTCTAGGAGTATATACAGACTCCTCTCGATTATCGTCCCTAACTCGGGTCCGAGAGGGAACGATAATCGTGGACTACGCGTAACGCTTCTGACCCCCGTGAATACGTTTTTTGCTCGAAGCTCGAGCCTCGGCAACTCGCCTTTATAGTATTCCGAACGTAGACAAGGACAAGCCAGTAAAAAACAGAGGGAAAGCTTCTTTTCCCACTCGACTCGGATGCGTGGCCCGCCTGCGACGCTCTCGCCGACCAATGGTTACATTATAGCCGACCACACAATCCGATTGTCTGTACCATTTCGGCCAATAATAAAAATACGTGTGAATGGAGGTGATCCAGCTACATTTTATTCGTCGACAGCTCTCTGGGCAGTCGCTGACGATTGAACGCTTCGACTAATCGTCGTACATCCCCCCGCTCCGTCCGTCGAGTCCATCGAGCGCATACATTGTTGCCCGGCGCGCGAGACAACGCTAATGCAACGATGAAACTTTTTTTATTTTCGATTCGTTGTTAATGAAACTTTTACTAGTATATTGGTGAGATTTTTCTGATTAAAATGACACCAAACATGACATAATTTGGATCATATTTACTCATGTAGAAACTGTTAATAGTTCATATTAGTTTATTATCGATTCTAATAAATCATAAGTAAATATGACCCAAATTGCGTCGTGTTTGGTATCATTTTAATCCGAAAAATCTCACCAATTTGATTATAAAAGTTTCATTAATAAAGAATCAAAAATAAAAAAGTTTTATCGTTGCATTAGTATTGTTTCATCGACACCCGAGAATGTAACCTTTTTGTGGGCTCACAACGTTCAGTCGTCGGTTCGTGAACGGGAAGCCGTCTCGGCGCGCTGCGGTAACAAAATATGCGGTTGCTGAGTTCCATGGCCTCCCCCCTCCCCGCCCCCCAGTGGTGGGGATGACGCCTGGACAATAATCGCATATCAACAGGGACTCAATAATCGCGAGGACTCTGTATCTCGAGGTACAATTTACCTGCAAATTCAAATGGAACAAGCTATAATTAATCTTACGGTTCTATTTTCGATTCTGTTCGTCGAGTTCCATATATCGCACGATTTCACAGAGGGTGATTTGTCATGGAGTAAGCAAATATCACGTACATTTGAACAATATGTATTTCAAGTACCAAATATTCGATACATCTTGTTCTTAACATTACGTCGAAAGAAACAAAAAAAAAAAAAAACGAAAGGTGTTGATTCTCATCCGGTCTTCGTATTATTGCTTCAGAACGGAAATTGTCGTCCGAGTGAGACTTTTACATCTCGATCTAATGAATCGGCTGCTCGAGGATAAATTGACGAGGGTTCGGTGCGCGCAAGTAGAATGACTAGCACTCAAGGATCGTTCGGGCGAGAATGCAGTATTCCACCTAAATGTTTATCGACTAGCTCGGGGGGTGGCAAGAGTAGCGTGAATCAATTCGTAGAAACAATACGCCGGAGCATGGTTTTAAAATTTTTGCAATCACGTACATCGATACACGTTAATTTTTTTCTTTTTACTCAATATTTATATCGTTCCTTTAATTCTAAAAGTTACGGACGCTAATCGTTTCTTACTTCGTTTAATAATGCAAATACCACGATATATACACCTAAACAAAATTTACAGTATGAAGAATGACTGAGCACATTGATTTTAATATTCTCTTTCTCTCACACTCACACGCACTCTCACTCTCTCACTCTCTTTTTTCTCAACAACCGGACAGTAAAGTCGTATACAGACACGAGGAACGATGAAATAAAGAAACAAAGCAACACACGATCGTTAGATTCTAGTTGCAAAATTTGTTTATTTTGCTCTACGAATGCAGTCAGGAGTTCCGAGAGAACAGAATTCATCGATTCATTCTGTACACCATATTTTTTAGTGGTTCCGTGGAGGGGGTTACGGGTAGTGTGTCTGCCCGATGAACATATAGAGATCCCATGGATCGTTAAACCGGCCTGCGTTAAAATAAAAAAGAAATTTCGTTTTGTGCCTTCGTCGTGAAACATACGCAATCATACACAGACACATACACATACACACACGCATACGTTTAGTCGTTCAGAGCGGTGAAAAATGGTAATGGTACAACTACACCTGTGTCTTGTAAAAGAAAAAAAAAAAAACAGAATTAAAATGATAATAATGGAAAATATACGTTAAGAAATACTTGGCTGAGAAAGAAAAAGCGACGGAGCGCGCAGTCTCGCGATAAAACCCTTCACGATTGGATAAACCGTCCGTCGAAAAAGGTTATCGTTAAAAAGTATTCAATTAAGTCCGTACATTCTCTCCTACGCTTATATTGACGTATTACAATAAAATAGCCAATGAATTACAAGTAAGAATCGCTAATCGTTACCAAGCTATTGTTTGTTAGTACTCCTAATCCTCGGTACTTAAAAACGTCTTATTTCGGTATTCTAATAGTTTGAAGAGGACGACGAGTGTCCTTATACGCATATACCACCAACTTGGGACAGCTGTTTGTTTCGTAAGCCCCACGCGACTTCTCTTAATAGAAATTTTTACCGTCGCGTTTCCCCGCTTACAAAGCCTACAACTGCCTGGTACGAGTTCAAGAAAAAAAAAAAAAAAAAAAAAAAAAAAAAAAAAAAGAAAACAAAAACAAAAGAGTTGGATGTGTCATGGTGTTAGAGGAACGGTGTGTGCGCAGGCGACGCACGCTAATCCGTTTTACAAACGAAATTACAACGTAATCAACGTTTCTACCAACGATTCCGTGGACTGATGGTGTACGGTTCGATCGTGAAATAATAAATATAACAAGGCAGTGAATCTCAACGGCCACGCAACCGTGCGCCCAGGATCATTCCTCGCTAATAAATACGTAGAACAAAAGTTGTGTGTTGGTGTGTATATATATACAGGGTATCTCATAATTAACGGTACAAAGAGCAGATGATTCTGTATTAAAAGTGGGATAGAAAAAGAAGATGAATCGAAAACGCGTAAATACGATCTTTTGCGCGTAGCTTCGATTTCGAGAAAATTGTTTGTTTTTTTTTTTTTAAAGTATGCGGACTAGTGATGAAGTTCAAGAAAAAAAATTTAGAAACGTTTGAACTTCTTTGCATACACCTTACAATAAAAAACAGGTCTCGTTATGAATCTCCATTATTGGTATACATTATTTTTTATTAACGAGCTCAATCGTATTCAAAACTGATTTTCTCGAAAGAAGATACCATAGTATCCAAAAAAAATCTTATGATTACAATTTCCGACCTCGTTTTACATTCAAGATCATCCACTTTTCGACTTACATCCTCGCGAGACACTCTGTGTGTGTGTGTGTGTGTGTGTGTTTGTGTGTGCAATTACAAGCTGCCGTATCACACCCGGGGTGTATCGAATATCCATCTGAATCTCTAAAGTGACACATACGTTACAATTCGACACATTTGAATGTTGACTTGGAAACGCTGTATATTTTAACACTTTGCGGTTCGGTATCAAAATTCAAGTATATGTATTTACGTTCCCGATCTGACATATAATCCTCTTCGATTAACTGTAATCGCGTACAAAAGAAAAAAACGTTCCGAGCAAATCTCATACCCTATAAATCTGACTCGAAAGTCAGACCGTGTGTCCAACATATATGCTCGATTCACCGCGAAATTCGATTAAAAAAAAAATGGAATCAAACCACAAAGAGTTAAAAACGTTCTCTAAAACAATAAGAACCTTAACCACGCTGTTATATTTGTAATTAAGCGGACAAAGAAACGCTACATAGGTTCGTTGACATTGAGCAACAATATACGCGAAAGAGAACCGAGCGACGCGAACCGACGATGTGCAGTCCAGACCCCCATTCCGACTATCGACGCAAGAAGAAGAATGGAATGATATGGGGGGGGATGATGATGATGATTGGTAGATGATGCCATGAAAGTCAGCCGAGAATGGTAGTCTGACGCGCACACCGTCGTTCGGTGCTCGATAAAAGGGAGGGGGGGAGGAGGAGGGCTTAACATTTTTATCGTAGATGATGGCAGTCGATTCGCGTCTGCGCGCGAGCGATTAGGACTTACGAAAATACACGTGTTTGTTATACGAAAGAATCTATTTAAGAAAATTCATTATGGCAATATATATCGGCAGTTTACGATCGTTCAGACCTCTCGAGGTCTTTTCAACGAAATTGTGCTCGTTAATATAAGGGGATCATCGATAAAAGAAACGCACTCCCCCCCCCCAGTGAAGTTTCAATAAGAGATTGGCTCGCAATCTTTGTTATTTTGAGCGTTTCGAGAGGAAGGGGGACGGCGCGTTTCTGTTATCGATGCGTTTCAGTGAACTTGTAACCGTTACTTATTAAAAAATCCACGATGTCGATTGATAGTCGTTTTTTATGCACCGAACTTAATTGGTGTACATCGAAATGGAATCGATACGAATCGGTTTACTTGGTCTTAACAGCTATGATCCCTTACGATCGGTTTTTACGTCATTGACAAGGAATCAAGTAGTACAAAGTTTCCCGACTACCGGTACGTGAATAGAACATACGTATGTGGTTCTCATACACACGTTTCACATTTCATTTCTTATGACCGTCCGTGGTGACGGTTCGAAGGGCTTGAATCTGTGCAACGTCAAAAGTGATCGAGCATTAAAAAATGATTTTTCTTTCTTTTTTTTTTTTTTTCGTCGTCGTCGTCGTTGTCGTGGGCACCATATATAAATAAATGCGAGGTCTGTCGGTAATGTCCTGTAAAATATGCGTTCGATTTTTCGAGTTTCATAATTATAATCGTTACCGGGACTATACATGTACTTATAGATAACGAGGTCCTAAGAACACGCTGACGTCGCACATAGTTCATAATCTCGTTTAATGCTCCTCTCTTTGCGGATCGTTGAATTTCCCTAGCATTAAAGTCGCCGGCAAAGTACGATCGGTGTGAACAAGCAATAAGAAGAAAAGAAGTACAATATGGAAACTTTGATTCGCTTACAGTCTATTACTGTCTACAGTCTTCTCTTCACAGTGACTTGAATCCGACAGGATGCATAATTTCGATATAAAAAAAAAAAAAAATTAAAAAAAAAAAACAAATAGATATTAATACGGTACAGCCTGCCAAAGGAAATTACTATACGTGAATAATAATGAAATCGTTTTAAGTTCCCTATGTCTATTAATATCGTTAAATCACAGTCAATTTTGCAGGAATGGATAATAAATAAATAGACGAGTCTTTGTCAAATCCGGAGAATAATTTACGAATCCTAAGAAACACTGATCGTCGCGTAACAGACTTTAACATTAGATCGCAGGAATAAAAATGAATCGAGTACCAAAGTCAATGTTCCGTATTACGTTACATACTAATAGTGTAACGCGTGTACTCGCGTTATCGTATTAGTTGCGTTTTCTTTTTCACAGAGACATGTAAACGACTTAATATCGACGATTATTAATAACGAATAATGTCGTAAGAGAAAATAGGAATATGATGTATGAAACATCGAGTAAGTCACGTCTGCGGCCTTTAGGACGCGAATAAGTAATGTTCAACATGGTCGAAAGAAGTTCAATGTAAAACCACAGCCTATTCGGCGTCAGACCTATGATTCGAAGGTCACTGTGTGTTTATATCCATTTACAAGAATTAAGTACACAAGAGTATGCAAAAATTATATAGTGTATAAGTCTAAAGCCAGCGACTGTTCGAGGCATTACCAATTCAGTCTTAAAAAATCATATAATAGTCTCAAAATCTCCTGTTCATTCCAAGAAACTAAAAATTATCGATCAGATCGTTCAACGCTGTACGTACAACCGCGTTAGAAAAAACGTTTAAAAAAGTGACGAATTAATTCATTTGGCACAAAGTACATACATTCGGTATTTTAGCATACTCCAACTGTGATGAATTTCCTATCCTATGAGTTTTTTCATACCGTAACATTCCGTTTAGGCAATATAAAATAAGATCTTAATACGCATTGTAAACTTGTAATAGAAAAAGAATGAATGAAAAAATACTAGTAAACAAACGGTACAGCGAATGACACGTTCGATTATCTTCAGTCAATTCATAATATAAATGCATATTGTCGACTATAAAAAATGTACTCGATACAAACAAACTAAAAAAAACAAAGGAGGGTAAACTGAAAAAAGACAGTCCGTACTACAAGAGATAAGTTAAGCGACTTAAAATACAAAACAAAAGTTTCACGATCATTTCTCTAGTGAGCACAATCAACAATCAAGTTATTAGATCTAAAAGATAATCGAATCTGAAACACGCTGCGGATGTCATATATCATCGTTTCCCTTCACATTCTTTTAAGAAATAGAAATCCTATGAGCTGCATCTTAAATTAAACGTATTACTTCTTTAACGTCGTACAATTTATGTAGGGTGTAGGGAGCCAACTTTTCCAGTTTATACCTGCGGATAAGTATTGTGGGTTGGGGTTATGTATGAAGGACTTCTTAAAATGTATAAAGAACAAGATTAAGACGTCGCAGCTACAACTACGGGCGGAACAACATCAGGTTCACCGGCACCGTCGGCTACTGCAGAATCAACGACCTTTTTGACTTTTATAGATTCTGCATTAGCTTCTGAAGAACTCTCTGGTTCACCATTCTGTGCAGATGTGCTTTCGTTGGTTGATGAATTAACAGTTTCAGATGATGATCCTTCGTTTAGTCCGTTTCTATGTAATTTATCATCCGACACTTTCACATCTGTGTCTCCATTTTGTGTTGTACCATTTAATTTCTTCTTTTCGGGATCCACTGTACTTGTTTCTTTCACTTCGTCTGCTACAGTTTCTTCTTTCACTGGTTTCTCTTTCGACTCCTGTTTTGCTTCAGCACTGGCCTCATTCTTTTCGGTTTCTTTTACAGACACAGCTGCCTCCTGTGTTTCTTTTGTGTTTGAAATTTTATCATTGACAGATTCTGACTCCGTTTTTTCCGCCGGTTTTGCTTCCGTGGAACTTTTTACTTCGGTTTTCGTCTCTGCTTTGCTACCGGTAGCTTCTGCCGGTTCTGTTATCGTTGGTGCGGACACTTTCTCTACGTTCGTCAATGGAACATCGCCATTTTCTACAGGCTTTTCATCAGTTTTCGTAGATTCCTGTGTAGGTTTAACCAAGGGTTCCTCATTTTCTGATTTCTGGGTTTCTGTCGTACTAGGCTTGGGCACCTTCTCAGCCGACTCTTCCTTTGCTTCTTTTTCAGACTTGTTACTTTTAGGACATTCTTCAGTTTTCTCTTCTACATTCTTACTACTGTTCTTCTCTTGCAATACATTTTCATTAGGTTTTACATCTGGTACTGTACTATCTTCAGACTTTGTTTCTTTAATGATATTTTTGGATTCTTCAGTCTCATTCTCTTTCATAGAAACTTCTTCAGACTTTGATTTAGGCTCACTTGTAACATCCAACGGATCACTGACAGTGGGAGTCGTCTCTGCAGATGCAGATTCTACAACTTTTTCTGCTTTTTCGGCTGAATCCGTAGTTTTATCTACTTTTTCAGTTTCCATGGACTTATCCGCATCGTTCTTCGAAGGTGTTAATGTCAATTCAGTGTTATTGCTCGCGACAGGTACATTTTCAGAAACGTCTGCTTTTGTACTCACCTCAGACACTTGGGCTTCTATTTTCTCGGTTACTACAGTTTCCGCTACCTTTTCGGTGTTCGGTGTATCCTTTGCGTCGGTAATCATAGGTTCTTCCGCTTTCACATCTGATTTCTGAGTTTCCTTCGGTAATTGATCTTTTGCACTTTCCTTTGTTTCTGCTGGAACAGCTTCTTTCATTTCCACCTTCTCATCCTTCTTCTCGCTAACATCAGACATTTCAACATCTTCAGAAGTATCCATTGGTTCACTAATATCTTTCTTTGTATCCGTATCCTTCTTTACAGTTTCTTGCGTTTCGGTGGTTTCTAACTTTTGTCTCTTCGTAGATGTTTGAAACGTTAAGTCTAAGAAGGACTTGATAGTTGTAAAATCAACTTTTTCTTCATCGGTTAACGGAGCATTACCCTCACGCTGCACTATAATTGTTGATAAGCCCGATTCTTTAGCTGCTGTTGCTTCTGTTATAGTGAAAAATAACATACATATTAGTACATCTCTGTATGTTTTTTGAACATTCAAATATTACAAAGTAATTACCAACCTTTAACAACATCAGTAAGAAAAAGTACACTCGATGGCTCAGCTCCAATTTTATTTAATATTTTTTTGTAACTACTTGCTTCTTGTTTTGCCCCTACATCAGTATCAAAATAACCACTGAAATACTAAAATAATTACATATTATTATTTTATGTCACACTGTATGCACATACTATCAAAATATTTTGCAGATCTTTTATACACATAGTATTACATACAGTAAAGTATAAAGTACCTTAAGTAAATCACCATGTACAGAATGTCCAAACAGAAGTTTCTGTGCTTCAACACTACCACTTGAATAAACATAGACTTTTCTACCATCATTTGTCCACGATTCTAATGCTTTTGGCACATCTTCGTAAACACTACATAAATACGGAAATTATTATTTTGCACTTATTTATATAACTGCATATTATATTAATTGATTGTATATATATTAACAATATTCTTGTGTATGTAAAACTGAAGTGAGCCCTTATACAACATATTCACCTCGCAACATATGATCATGAGCACAATATACATATAATGTGTATATCATATGTTTGCACACAGTCATTTGTTTACTTTCAAATCATTGTTTTCAACGTATCATTGTACCTTGGTGTTAGTAAATATGTAGTATATAGAAATAAATTACAGAATATGTTAGTATACAATATATATTTGTAGTATACTTACAAATATATTGTTCAATGATTTTTTCACATATACAATATAGTATATATTAAGCATAAATATTTTTCAATAAATTCCATGACAAACTCACTGTGCTTTGATTATTCCAGTGTTAGTAGCTTCACGCCACATGTGTCCCTGAAATTGTTTCAGTGCACCAGTTTTGCGATCACCATCCATTTGCCACAAAATATTTTTCATAAGTGATTCTTTTTCTTCCTCTGCTTTAGCACCAGCAATAGGAACAAAACCATCAACTTTATCTTCTTCATCTTTTTTTGCCTAAAATAAAGGTAATTCCTTAATTTTCAATGAATTTATAAAAATTTACAATACCCTTTTCTTGTCCACAAAATCATCTACATAGAACTTGTTTAAATGCATTTCAGAATACATAATTCCCAATATTAATGTAATTTAAAACAATTTATAATAAATGTACTTATTCAAAGTAAAATAGAGGTTTTTAGTAGTCACAATTAAAAAGAACAATGTATTATATTTTGTTGTATAATTTCGTTTAACAAATATTTTTGAACATCATTTAATGTAAAACAGAAAATACTAACAAAAGATTAAAGTATTAAAAATTTGTTGAAGAATGTGAATAATAAATTAAGTCAAATAATTTAAAATCTAATTTGAAATATAAAATATTAATGTAATATAAAAGACTTATTTCACATACATACAAACTAGGGTGGTAAACTTTTGGGACAAAGAATAATCTCAGGTCAGTCTCTACCAGCTATGTAACCACCAGCTGCCTCTTTCCTGTCATGCTATTGGTTACATTCTAAGATTCAATATTAAAACCTATACAGCTGAATTTATTGCATTGTGCTGCATTATTAATAGAAAAAAAACATTCAAAAGCTATCTAAACAAGAATATAATGTGTACATGTACCATGTGTCTTTGTAAACAATCAATAACAGAACACTGGTAAATAGTATACAATTCTATGTATTACTTCCAAGAATGTTTTTATAATACCAAACAAAGAGAAAGACATTCTTTATAACATAAGGTCAACTATGTTTTACAAAAATATGTTCCTCAGCTATATTTTCAATATTTACCTGCTCCTTCAATTTTTCAAAATCCTGTTTGAATTCCTCATCCTCCCATTTCGTTTCAACATATTTTTTTAAATTCTCTCGTACATAAGGGAAAAGGGTATCCTGGAAACGAAGGCGAGCATAAATGTGGTAAATTCGTCGCGGATCGAATTAATCGCCCCCCCTCCCGCCCCGCCGGTGCGCCGTTATAATTTCCGTTATTTTGAAAAATCGTGCATCTTAAAGCGTTACAAAATGATGGCTCGCGCGACCGATATTTTGCGTGTCGGTGAGCAACCAATATTTTTATAAAACACACACGGTTTGTTTTTGCTGTAACATCCCAAAGAAAGATTACGATATTCCGCAAAAAAATAGAAACGAGTAAACATAATAGAAAATCTTAACGTCAAAAATCGAATCGGACCCGTTATAAATGTGTTTCTATACGAGCGAACGATAACTGTTACCTTCCATGAAACTCGCTGTCTCACGGACAGGGAACCAGAAACTGAACTGGATTTCAGCCGGCATAGTGCTCCGAGAGAGTCATACATTCAACACGCGCGAAAGTATCGTTCATGAATTTTCCCCGATAGGAAAAACAATAGGATATCGTTCAGCAGTCTCTTCGTGGGAAGATTTTCGCGGAGAAAATTCGAATCATCGGGTACTGTCAGAGAACTAGTTGAAAAACCGGTGAAATGCGAGAACCGTAGGGCGCGTTCTGCCTCACGGCCATGGCCTTTGTTACCTTCACGAAGCTTATGCTCGTTGTGGTGCCCTCGATGTCAACTAAGATCACCGTTTCCGAAAGCAAGGTTTCCTCTTGATCCTGAGTACGTTTTTCCCCGGCCATTTTCACGATTGACTCGCCTTCGACCGTAGGATAAATAACAGATATATCACCTCAGTACGTTCAAGCACGGTGTATATGTCGACGCGTTCTTGTTGAGAGCCGGCGAGTGAATTCGCTCGCTGTTCTGCGCCGGTGTGCGCGTGTGTGTGCGCAAACCTGCCTCTCCCTTCGTCACTACTTAAACCGAGTAACCAGGATCGTACTTATGTCGATTCGGTTTCAAACTACCCTATTAGAAGACGCACTATTATTTTATTAAATAAAAAGTATTGTGGGCTCAATTGCAGATATCTTCTGATAATATTCACGTCGCGTAAACCTGGAATATTGTTTGCGATATTTTGTTAGATATATTTATCGCGGAATATCTATCAAATAGTCGTTTTTGTTTTGTATAACAAATAATTACTAAAAGTGCAGACAGTGTACATTTATAATAAGTATAATAACGACAGATATCCTAAATATTATTGAGTTATTGGTTCCAGCAGCAGCGATGGTCCCGTTTCAATACTTTTTGCGAAATATGAAAACGACTGATGATAAAGAATTTTAGTATGAATTTTTTCTTGATGAATAGTTGTCTCTATGTTATATAATGTTGGGTGAAACAAAAATATATACTTAGAACTTTAATTTTACTGTTTTATGTTGCTAAAAATATTAAAAATGTTTTAATCATTGAGGGGCATTATGTACAATAGATGCAGCCCTGAAACCTGACGAAAAGGATGCAGTAGTGTTCGTGAATATGTATTCGCAGAAATGTGTGAGTATTGTATGCGTGTGAGTCGCTCGCTTCCTTCAGCCAATGAACAGGATTGGCTTGCGTCTGTGCGATCGCAGCACAACGTTATTCCTCCGCAAAAATTATTTAAAGGAATAATCGTGCAAGAAATGTAGACTTTCAAGAAACTTCACTTTGATAAGCTTTTAAAATTCGTATTCATACATTCGGACCTATTTTGCTTGTAAAAAAATTCATTGTTACAGCAAAATAGTAGAATGAATATTGACTTGCTCGAACGTTTTCCGATATTACTCCGCGCAAAAGTAGTCCCTCCATGTGTTATTTTTGTTGATTTTTCGAAAAATCGGACGGTCTTAACAGATTTGTAAAAGCGGGAATGATGGAAATAACAATTTTTATGTGATTTTTTAGAATTATCGGCTGTTTAGTAGCAAAAAGTTAGAAGTTATTGTATGCGTATTCGCGAGTACAAGGTAGGAATACACAGCTGGTAAATACGACCACCTGATTTTTGCGAAACAGCGCCGCGTCGCATGCTGAGGCGCAACCATTTAAATTTTGACATTTGTTCCGGCTGCACGTGTACGCTGATGCTACCTACCCTACGTATGAAAGTCACGCGCAAACAACACTGTTAGCAACTGACCATAAGTTATTTCTTTATTTCGGTGAGGCAATGCAACTGAATTAAGATAGCATTAAATTTCTTAAATCATTTAAATATTTCTAATATAATGATAAGGATATTGACATTAATAAAAAATAGAATATATTAAAAGTACAGTATATTAAATTATAGTACTTATAAATGTTATGTTATTTCTTATTTAAGGAAAAAGTATAAATACTAAATTAAAACATGTAAGTACTATTTTTTTATTACAAACTTTCTTTAACACTTTGTATGTAACAGTTACAGTTAGTTACAAAATATTTTGCACATGATACAATACGTGTATACATATTTAATAAATTATATAATTTTCTACTGTATAATACTCATAGTCTAATCTATTGAAAGCATGTTGTGAACATATTTTATTTAATTGATGTATTTTAGATCTTCAAGTACAGTTCATGTTATTTAATATTGAAATACTTGCAAAAAAAAAACAATGTTTCAGTGAACATAAAAATAATATAAATGAAATGAAACTTTCTATTAGTAGGTATGAAAATACAGAAAAAGTATTGTCTTAAATATTGTATATGTGATATATTGTTTGTATATGTGAATTTTATTTAATTTAGCTACATATTTTTTATTCTTACAGGTACCATTATCAAAATGATACTAAGAAACATTCCACAAGACTAAGCATAGATTTAATAATTTATCCTTCATTTATAATGGTGCCTTGATTAATCGTGCTGTAATTTTGTGATTTATTTATAACTGTCTAATTTATTTTAAAATATGTCTACAATGGGTTACTTTATACACAAAACATATGATGCTTGAAATAATTTATTTAATTAACATTATTGATAACAAAGTTATTCTTTTCAGTTTTTAGGTTTGCAGAACTAAATCATTAATAAATATCATAGGAGTCTAAATAAATTTTCACATTTTTAATTTTGTTTTCCTGTTTCTCTAATAATTAGTTTCTTCTGGGTTTATAAATACTGTCACACATCTTTTGTAATCACATTAAAAACCATCTAAAGTATTACTTCTTTTTTGTAGCAGTAGACATATTTATGATGATTAATTTTCGGTTTTATCTTGTTTTTTCACAAAACTGTTCTTAAGGAGATTGTAATTTCATAAAATATTATAGTCATGAGTATTTTTACAAGTAATGCAACAAATATTTAATCATTTACTCTTGATTTAAAATCATGTAACTAAAGGAGTTTAAATAAATAACACAATAACCTTTTGTTTCTTCTGACAGTAATCACATAACGAGTATTTTGATACGAATTTGATAAATTATTGAAATATATTTTTACTGTAGAGCAATTTATAACTAGTAAGTAAAAATTGTATTTTAACAAAAAGACTGTATTAAAACCGACACAATCTTTTAAAGATGTACTACCTGTGTTTACTTACAGTAAAACAGGCTTTAATACTTTTGATAATACTTCATTAGATATTATAAACAAAAGCTTTATGATTGTACAAAAATTTATATATTACTGCCAAAATATTTACAATATTTAAAACTGAAAATATATTATTTAGTAATAGATGCTGATTAAATAATAGTAAAAAATAATAAGTAAGAAAAGTTATTAAGATTGCATAAATTGTAATTGTATTTATAATACTTGAAATATTATGACTAAACATTAAATGAGATAAGAAAATTATACACATAAAATTAATATAATAATTCGATTTTTTTAAATAAATATTTTAATATTTAACTAACTATGCTTCTTAATCAAGGTCCCATTATTCTTACAGATTGAATAACTCTGAATTCTATGTCTCTTTAGTTTTTGGTTTGCAATTTCTGTAATTTTTCCCCAAGATGTTTATTTAAATGAATTCTAATTTCCTGTTGATTGTTACATTTTTCACCACATTCAGGACAATCAGGATCTCCTTCCCCATGTTCGCGTTTTCGATGCTTAGATCGGCTGTTATAAGTGGAAAATGATTCACCGCAATCTGGACATTGATAAGGTTGTTCGCCTGTGTGCCTCCTGCGATGTAGATCTCTAGAATCTTTTCGTCTAAATCTCATATTGCAGTATTCACAAATAAACGGTTTCTTCCCAGTGTGTAACAGTACGTGATTGTATAAAGATTTTGTATCATTAAATCCCTTTTCACATTGTGCACACTTGTAGCGCCTTTCACCATTATGTTTACTTCTGATATGATTCACTAAAAGTTGTTTGACTCTATAAGTGGCATTGCATGTATCACACTGATAGAGTGGATCTACTCTACCTTCGTGTGCTCTTTCTTTATGTGCCTTTAAAGACATTTGGTGTTTAAATTTTTCATGACATTCTTGACATTCGTACCATGGCTTTTGTTTTGTTAGAATTGGATCCTGTTTATTTATTTTGTGAATATCTACCATGTGGTATTTCAGCATTCGATATGTTGGAAAATTTTCTAAGCAAATTGGACATCTAAATAATTGTGGTAATGTCACATTTTTATCATTTTTCCAGTGCTTTTCTAAATGCTCATTAAAATTTTGTTTCTTACTAAACGACTTACTACATATATTACAAGTATACCTATTATGAGAAAAATGAATTTTTCTATGAAGTCTTAATGCGTTTGTGGTTCTACATTTTTGACCACATACATCACATTGATAAGGTTTTTCACCTGTATGAATTCGATGATGTTCTTTTAATCTAGTCTTCAACTGAAATGATTTACCACATAGTTCACAAATGTGAGGTCTTGCACCTTTGTGAACAAAGATGTAATGTTCATATAACGAATTTTCTGCTCTAAAATCTTTTCCGCAAGTACTACAAATAAACTCATTCATATTCTCATTATGTCTCATTTCATGAAACTCTAATCTTTCTCTTCGCACAAAATGTTTAGGACATTGAGAGCAGTGGTATTGTCGAGGAGAGATTACTTTTGTCTCATTTCCATCCACCATTAAAGAAAGTGTAGAGTCTTCACAGTCAATGCACGTAACTACATCATTAATGGCATCTGGATCTAAATCAGAAATTAATTTTCCACAGAGATTACAGTTTATACAAGTTTTTTCTTCTTCAGTTGTTGCTATAGCTTTTTGTATAATATCGTCGGTGACATTGTGATCATTAGGATTAACTCGTATTTGTTTCACACCTGAATGATTGGAAATTTTTTGGTGGCTGTTCAATCTTGATCTTTTTCTAAAGAATTTTCCACAGCCTGTACATATATAACGTTGCAAACTTTTATGTGTATGAAAGTAATGATCCCATAATAAATGTTCACTGCTTGCTTCTTTATCACATACTATACATTCGTATTTGTATATTTTATCTAATTTGTGTCTTTCCATATGAAACTTATATTTCAAAAGAGAAAGGTAACGTGCTCCACATAATTTACATACATACTTCAAACAAGATTTATAAATATCACTTTCTTCCTGTGTTTCATCCTTTTCAAATTTTATATCTTGTAATTCAGATATATGTGTATCTTTCTCACTTTTAATATAATTTTCACTGTCTAAGCAATAAGTATTATTGCTTTCACGTTCAGTTTTTATTAATGTTTCTGTAGAATTGTGTTTACAGTTCAATATATTCTCATTAAATTCATCTGATACTTCCTCCAATTTCTGTAGTTTTGATAGACTATTAGAATCATCATAAAATTTAGCTTTCTCAGATTTGCTTTTTGTTTCATTTTTAATCATCATCTCTAAGTCTTCTTTAACACATAATCTATCAACATAGTTTGTATTTTCTTCTTGTTGTAATACAGGCAATGTAAGACTCACTTGATTAAAAATATTTTTAATATTTTCTGTGTCTGCTATTTTACTTTCATCTTTAGGATGTATATTATTCTTCTTGACACTGCTGAAGTTTATTACATTGTTGTGTACTTGTATACTTTTTTCCCTTAAAATATGATTCCTTTCAGAATCATTTATCATAGCTAATGCGATTTGAAAGGTATAATCACAGTTTGGTGGATTACTGACTAATAAAATCATTAAACCTACATTACAATTCGGACATGTGTATATAGCATCACTATGAATTTTTGAGAAGTCTGTAACTTCTCTAGATAAGTTGAAAAAAGTTTTTACTTGCGATACATTTTCTAATTTCTTAGAATGTTCTGCTACATCTTGAATGAATTTGTAGTAAAGGATAATTTTATCATAGCATGACAAACATACGTGCTTTGAACCATTATCATCTATAGATATCTGGAACAATTATTTAAAGTAATGTTAATTTAGAAAATTTTGTGTTTCTTATTATTAAAGACAATTTTTTGCAATTCTTACTACTCAAAAGAGTGAAAAATTTCAAATGTACTAAATTAACAATCTATTTTCTCAGAGTAAATTTATAAATTCCAGAATATTGTTAACATACTGAAATTGGTAAAACTTCTGCTATTTTATGCAGTAAATCAGCTGATTCTTCTAAAATATCTTTGCATTTTTCTTCCACAAGATTTATACCACATAAACGACATATTAATGAATCTTTTAATGTATCCATCACTGAATTTCTGTAAAATTAATCATTAATAATGATTTATAATTTATACGATAGAGGAACATATTATTTTTATTATTTTCTACATCAATACATAGTCAAGTAATTAGCTTTATTCACAATATGTTATACTTACACATAATTATAACGATTTGTTTAAGGTTATTCTATTTCTATATAAAGATAGTAACATCAGAGCTGGTAATAGAAACTATCTTTATTAATTAGATTATAATTTTCAAATATATATGACACATGAGTTATTTGAATTTTCTTGACGTGTTTTGTGATACATCCAGAATTTGGAAAACAATTCATTAACCTCAACTGTAAATAAGTTAGACAACACTACTAACACTTGCGAATTATCTGCAGTAGCATGTTTTATATATTTAATACACGTCTTTTTTTGTAAATTCTATGAATGATGTTTACTCAAACTCAAAACTTGCAGTTTTACATCTGAAGCTTCATTTTCGAGATATTAGCAGTTAAATTAAACGAACTCTAATCAGCTGAGCGATGGGCCATGCGTACGCACAGACACAATTCAAGTCACAGTCTGTGGCCCACAGAGGCCAGCATGAGGCCAATGACTTGGGTCGTTCGCTTCTTCACTGTGCTGTACGTATGTACATACCACCGACTAGGTATAGGATAGCCTATCATCTTATGGGACTTCGTGTCTCATGTTCTGAAATACCGATAGTGTAAAATGTCAGGGATTTTCTGCTGCCCTCTACGTTATGAGAACGGTGAATTTGTGAACTACGTTAAATCTAAGAAGGGACCATCCGTTTCATGTTTTATGACTGTCATATTTATCCCTTAACCTTAAACTGAAGCATCGGATATTTTTATTCCCGTCAAATCATATAGATACACACAATATGAATGGAATAACACTTCATTTGTGCTAATAATACCCAGCAATTCATGCTTTATCGGTAACGTCGGATATTGACACTAAAATGGTAACAGGGCTACGACAGCTACGTAGCCCTATGAACGTGGGACAGAAAAAAAGCATTGGATGATAGGTCTATTGTATACCTAGTCGGTGTACATACATGCCATTATTTATCCATCATCTGTGTGATTTGTGTTTATTGTGTAGCGGAAATGTAATGTTATTTTTACAAACCATAATTAATATTTAATAACTTTTTAATATTTACAATTTGTACAATGTCTGAACTCTTGGATTGTTACTAAAAGAATGTTATAAACAAAAACATTTTGTGGAAAAATTGAATATTTTAAATTGTCCGCGGAAATATGCAGCGAGCGCCATCTAGTTGCCAGTGATGTCTGCTAACCAGATTTCAAAATTGGCTCGATCGGCGCATAGCATCTACAGGCACCAATGGAATTTTCAGGGTTGTTTCACATGCATAGGTTTCAAGGCTATCTTCAGTAGTGTATTTTGTAAGCAATATCAAAGAAGCCTACAATAAAAGAGAATTATACACTACACAATGATCGTTTTGAATAAAATAGTTAATATCATATATTAAGGTCATATACTTTCATTCTGTACATTATTCTCGAATGTAATAAAATAATTACAAAGTATTCATGTGACACAGACACCGAAATGTTTTTAAAAGTTTTTATTTCTTTGTGCGCTTTTAACTTAAATTACGCCTGGGAGGTGTGTATAATTAAATTTATGTTACTGTTTTATCGTTTTATTAAGTTTTGATATGTTATGACTAATCTTTACAGGTACCAGCAAATTTTGCAAACACCGGCCACTCGAATAATTGGGCAGTATTAGTCGATACTTCACGTTTTTGGTTTAATTATCGTCATGTTGCAAATGTGTTATCTATCTATCGCAGTGTCAAGCGTTTAGGAATACCGGATTCGCAAATTATTTTGATGGTAGCAGATGATATGGCATGTAATCCAAGAAACCCTAGGCCGGCTACAGTGTTCAATAACGTCAAGCAACATATTAATGTCTATGGGGATGATGTAGAAGTTGATTATAGAGGCTACGAGGTCACTGTAGAAAATTTTGTTAGACTGTTAACTGGTAGATTGGCACCAGAAACACCAAGGTCAAAGAAGTTATTAACAGATGAGGGATCTAATATTTTGATTTATCTTACTGGCCATGGTGGAAATGGATTTTTGAAGTTCCAAGATTCAGAGGAGATTACTAGTCAGGAACTTGGAGATGCATTGGAGCAAATGTGGCAAAAAAGAAGATATCATGAAATCTTGTTTATTGTAGATACTTGCCAAGCAAGTTCAATGTATGAGAAGTTCTATTCTCCAAACATTTTAGCCGTTGGTTCTAGTTTAGTGGGAGAAGATTCACTTTCTGTGAGTAGTAATATTTGTATGGTTTCTAATTAAATGACAAGAAACACTGATCACTTCTTTGTTAATAGCATCACTTGGATCCTGCCATTGGTGTGTATATTATAGATCGATATACATACTATGCATTAGACTTTTTAGAAAATGTAGAGCCATCAAGCAGCAAAACCTTGGGAGAGTTTGTAAGTTTGTTGAAAGTAAGGTGTATATTCACGTGCTCTAAGACACAGTACTAATATTACTTTTCTTTCCTAGCTCAAAGTATGCCCAAGGTATTACTGTTTATCAACAGTAGGAGTAAGGAGAGATTTGTTTAGAAGAGATCCTGACAAAGTACCAGTCACAGATTTCTTTGGATCACTAAGACCTATAGAATTAACTACCAGTATAATGAATGTTTTACCTGTTAAATCAAACAAAGTAATAACAGAGAAAAAATATTCTTATGTTCAACAATTTCCAGATCTATCACAGTTTATCTAGTATTTAGAGAAATAAATACCAAAGTTGTAAAATAAAGTCATATTGTTTTTATTTTAAGAATGCTTAAATAAATAAATTAATACATGCTAGAAATGTTTTATATTAATAAAAGGAAAGATTTCTTGCCATGTTATGATGCATTTTTACAGTACTAATATGTTATGTTACTTAGAGCATCTACTTTAATTATGTGTAATAAGAAATTAATGAAAATGAAAATGACTAAAAATTATAGAATTATCAAAGTTGATTGTCTTTTTAAGTGCTGTTGATATAACAGATAACAGAATTCCATTACATTAATTTCATATATGGTACCGGTACTAGCAATACTACTTCTAACAAAAATTAACGAAATGATATATAAAACATTCAAATTTTGTTTGAATTTTTAGCAACTCAATGTTGTATATCAAAGTGTCTTTAAATAGTATGTTTGATTATTAAGCCCATAATATATGTAATAGTAGTTCGCCTTGTGGATTTAAATATTTCCGAAAAAAGTGCTTGTTCTGAATATACGTTATTTAATTATTATTTTTGTGGTTATGCAAATTCACGGAATTGTGTGATTTGTTTACAAAATATTCCTTTCCAGTTATTGCTACCAGTACATAAGAGTTCACGACTTAGTATATTAAATTAGTAGGAACTTGACCTTGTTCTAGATATGCGAAAATGGTCATGATCACTGTCATGATTTCTGGAATTATCTCGAGTCGTTGAGAAATTGCCGAGGTCTATATTCCAGGAATGAAAAAATTCGGTTCGCCGCAGTGTCAGCGATGTAAATATTAAACATTTCTCCGTATCGTGATGCGTTAATGTATGTTATTACATTATATGTGCCTATCAATGTGATAAAGTCGAAAAATCTGCGAAATTATTTCATAGAGTAGTAGTAGTAGATGACGCATATATAAGTATGATGTCAGTCACAATAGAAGACAGTTAGTAAAACGCAACTGATACCTCTGTGCCAGAATTGCAATCGATTTGTCTGTCCGTAATCAAGCGTCGAACTAGTTGAGGACTATTTTGTGATTTTTATATCATCAGTATATCATCAAAAGTAAGTATTTGTTACAGAAACATATCAAAGATCATAACAATTTTCTTCACTGAAAACCACATGATTTTTCTATACAATTTTATTGAAAACTATTAACCGTGTCAACTAATTTCTTTGGAACATTATGGTTTTAAGGTGTACTTACTGAAAATATCCCATTGATATCGATATAAATTTTTTTAATTAAGAGATTACATAAAGACTGTAATAAGTAGTTTAGAATATTTGCATTACCATATTGATCCCTAAAAAAAACTTACTCTAGACAAAAAAAATTAATAAACTGTGCTATTATATTTCGCTCGTCACTTATAGAATACGTATAAAAAGGTATTCCTTCACAGTAAACATAAATTTCTGATGAAGAGATTTTATTCAATATTCCTTGGAAATCATTACTTGATCACAGCATGTACATCAGAAATCTAAGTAATGTAATTTCCCTTAAAAAATATTGATATTTCTTTAATATTGACTTTAAAATCGCAGGAATATTAATCTTCTAATTATGAAAATTTCTTTTTTTAAACTAAAGAACTTTTTTGATTTGACAAGCTTGCCAATCGCGTCTATGTATCGTTTCAGATGCGTTTTTTGGCTCTCTTGATCACAATATTTGGGCTGTGCGTCTTGTCACATGCATATACGCTTAACAGGGTGATGGAGAAATACGTGGATGTTCATGAAATTGATACAAACACGTTGACACCTTTGCAACAGCTACCACCTCAGGATCCAGCGAATCATTCCTTTCCCACGGTACCATCGGTGCCATTGGTGCCAACGTGTACGAAGGAAGGATACTTCCGGGATCCGTTTAACTGCAGAAAATTTTACTATTGTCAGGACGCGAACGCTATACCGGCAGGTTTCTACTGTCAGTCCAATCTGATATTTAACACGATCACTAATTCCTGTGACCACAACGACCATGATTACGTTCAATGTTGACCAGTCGGCTTTATCATAATTGTAGAATTATTTGGACTGCGTGAATGTATTTATTGATATCTGTATGGTTGAGTGTAAATAATTTCTGCGTCTATATTTGTATGTACAATTGATATTTATTTTACGAACCCCAACCATGACCATATTTCTCGCATCCAGGGTGTAGAATATTTTTGTCAGCTTGGTTGTAATTAATTTTGATAGTAACATCCACTCTTTATGAAAAAACAAGTATTTCGCAAATTTTTTTGATAATTAAAAAATTTGGTGATAAGGTAAATCTATTGCACATCTTTCGTCTCTGTAATATACAATGCCGGTAAAAACTGCAATATAAAAAAGTTTAAAATAAAATGAAAGAGAATTACGAGAAGCTTTGTATTTCTATTCACGATGGTAAATCATTAAGTACATCGAATTTGCAATGATTAACGTTCAATCAAAAACGCATAGCTGTCTCGGCGGTGGGGGTAAACGGTACAACTCATTACAATGAATCATGATTTTATTTGTTATATAATAATATCTACAATAAAAATACCACATCGTTTGAAAAACAATTTTCGTTACAATTATACAGTAATTTTATATAATAATATAATATTTAGGTTTTTCGTTCCAAATAAGATGTAGCGATGAACATACACCTCGCAGTGGGGGAGTGAGAAAATACATTTTTTTTGTTGCAAATTCCACATTGATTTCTTCACTCAGTGTTACCTTTTTTTTTTCTCGTTTGCAATACGAAAAACGAGTCCGCTCGAAACGAGTATCTTCACACCGCACCTTTGGTTTCGTTCCCCTCGTTTCGTCTTTGTTAATTTCGCCCAGAAGAAAACTCGAAGAAACCTGGTGAGTCGTAAGACATTCGTTTCGAGTGTCCCGTTCTTTTATTATTTATTATTCTTTTTTTGTTCGTTTTTACATATTTCGCGACGCGTGCGCACTGGCCCGTCTTCTTCACCTCTTTCATTTTCCCGCTTCTCCGTTTCATCTTCAGCGAGACATTATAGAAATATTGGATTAAAGTGATCCAACGTTTTCCCTATGTACTCATCCGTGCAACGCGAGCCCTCTGCTCGGCTAACTTTACCTACACTTAGTTAATAGTACCGTAATGTCATCTCAATATATATATTTATATATATATCATTGTATTAGTTGTGTCGTAATATATAGAAAATACATATAACAATTATTTAAATGACTCACAATCAATCATTTTGTTCTTGTTGCTGTTGTTTGTTAGAATGTACGTGTATGCGTGTACACACGCGCGATTGGCGTGCGTACACGGATACAAGTACAGGCGTACACACATGTATACATACATATATTCATATAATATATATATTTATATATTTATATTAATCGGTGTGTTAATTTTACATGATATCTTCTTTTTTGTTCATCTTTGTCGTATTATTAAGTTTAAAGTGAAACGTTCTCAGGACCCTAGTCGATATCTTACAAATATTTTCTTCCCGTTTGTGTCTATGTTGTACTTGTTGTACGTATTCCTCGCTCTAACGAACTTATATCCTTTGTCGTATCGTTCTCGACCGGCACGGAGCAGATGGAATTTCTCGTGTGTTCGTCTCGATTGACTTATTGTTAGAAATGAATTGTGGTTTGTGTGTGTGCGTCGAGCTCCAAAAAACACCGGGTGAGTTACCCTTACTCTCCCCTCTATCATCGTCTTCGACCTCTCTGTTAATGGGACATATAAACATTTACCGTGTATATTTATTTATATATTTATATTTATATCTGCAGCACACCCGTCTGCGTTCATTTTGACACTGAAGTTATTAACCACGGCTCGTTATCGATTATCGATTTTTTGATTGGCGCGCTCGCCTGACTTTACATGGTACAAAATGGCGGACGAGATATTCTTTTTACTTATGACCCTCGAATCGAGTCACGATTCACAGGAATTGCTAAATGGTACGAAAATTCCCTTTAAACCACTTGGCTATTCGAGTTTCGTCGTGACAATCTTATTCGGTTATCGGTTTCTGTTGGGTTTTTCCGTCTTTTTTTTTTTTTTTTAAAAACCATCGAAGAAAGTGCAATGTTACTCGTGGCACGCGAACAATGGAGATCTAAAAATACTTTGGAAGAATCGAAGCAGTTTCGGTGTTGTGCTCGTGACTAGAATGATTTTACAGAATGATATTATGTATATGTACAATACAGAATTTTTCGAGCTCATTTTGGCAACGAAAGGACGCGGCGATTGGCCATGTTACCGTCGTCCTTCTCTTCTATCACGGAAATCTTTCCCCGAAATATCTAAATTCGCCTATGGTCACTATGCGCCGAGTTCTCTAAATCCATTGTTTAAAGCGTTCCCGATACATCATTATAGTTTTCTCTTCCCTTATTATCCGTATTGAGCAGAAAGGTATTGCTATGGTTGCTCGTCGAGAAAAATTCTTTTTACATCTTCTGATATGTCAGACTATATCTCGCTTCCTCTTTCACCACTCCATTATTATTTTTTTTATTCTCGACATATTTCTTTGGTTTTGATTTCTCGTAAATTTTCATGCGTTTGATTAGGAATCTACGAAGTTTCGACTATAATAATCCTTCAATGTTGACCCAAGAGCTTAGGCCCGGGTAACGTTGAGGAATCAATCGACCTCAAAGCTCGTTTTAAAGGTTCAATCAAGGAAGAAATCGTTTCAAGAAATCGCGTTTCTTAGACAGTGATTCTCGACTTATTAATCACTTATAATTCACTTTTTCTTGCTTTAAATGTTCTGTTCGAAAACTGTTACAGTTTAGAATCACTTGTCTCAATAAGCAGTACAGAAAATAGAACTGAACTTCATATTGATGAATTTACAATTTAGCCTCGACGAGTGCTTCTAATGACAGAACAATAATAATTTGTTCCAACGAAACACATAACCGTGGAATACATAACATGTACATAAAGTATCCAAATTATGGATTTCTATTCTGTTTTCTTAATAAATACTGTCATACAGACAACAAATTTATTAAACCTGTTTTTCTTTTTTATAAACGTTGTTTGTCAATACTGTAATGTATCCTAAGGTAAAGTTTCTTCTTTTTATCGTAAAAACCGATGGAAAGCTTGCGCATGAATACGTACAGAAGAAAGTAATGACAGATAAATGTATACCAAATTATTTATGAATTGTCCACCAACCGTACGAATACTGTTTAAGCAGAGGACGCTTTCGATTTTCCGTTCCTTCGACATCGGAATCGCCAAACACGAATTGTGTAGCACGAACGACCCGATCAATCTTTCCATATACATATTAATAAAGTGAAACGATGATCGACGACACGTTTTTTTTTCTTCACATTTTGCTATTTGAATAAAAGGCTAAAAATTTTGATCTTTACGTTCCATTCACTCGGCACCGGTGTTCAATATCCGTTTCAATGCTCCGTTCTCGATCTGCGATTTACGTTGGGTGCTTCTTGGCCTGTCTACGGTCACTTTTGTTACATAATACTGTCGCTTACAACACATTACTTAAAAGTACACGAAAATTATTTAGGAATTCACCGTCACCGCGGACGCCCATTATCACCTGAGCGTCCCGACGATCGACGTTCATCCTTGGGTCTGTGCATTTTGATTTAGAGCTTCAGCCACGGTTATTCGGTTTACTTGCGTAATATATACTGATTGATTATTATAAATAGTACTGCGCAGAGTTGGAAAGTTGGCGTGTGTTAAGAATGCAGGTCCTATTGGTCACAATATATTCTCCACCCACTGGACCATCTTCTTTCTCACTGTTACAAAAGACGAAAACGTTCGTATTTTTACTATTGGTTGGAACATCATGTCATGAAGACAGTGAAAGGGAAGAAAAACGAGTGAAACAGAGCAGCAATTAACAATCCCATGAACTTCAAAGGGATTCCGTAATTATCACGGTGCCATTACTGTGAAATCAAATTTTTTGTATTTTTCGCAATATGTTTACAGAAGTGTTACCAACGGTTTAATGATGTTCTTCTGATAAAAATGAGTCCAACCACGACCCCACACAGATTATTTTTAGTTAATATATTGATTTGTAAAATTTGTTAGGTTAACGAGAATTACGTGTCTTCAAAATAGCCAGATTGAGGTTATGTTTGAATTAAATTTAATCAGGCGAATCTTATAAAACCGTTTGTGAACACTTCCGTAAATTATCAATGAAAAATGTAGAAATTACATTTCTTCACAATTTCTCTCTAATCTGTCATTCGGCTGTTACCCATCGAGAGATCGAGCTCTATCTCCTTGTTTCATTTAGCTCGTATCACAATGTTCCCATTCACTGTCTCCGTTACAAAACACTGATTCCCTAAACACGAATAACAGATTTTGCAGGTGTAGTCAGCGTAATATTTACATAATTCTCTTGCCCTCTGTGTCCTCACGCTCGACATCTTTCCAGCTCTGTACACTAGCCAGCGTACGGTGGAACACGAGCGGAAGCGCATCAAATCGACATGAAAAATCGCCAGTTGCACTTCCCTCGCAACACGAAAACACCCGAGAGTCCACGCGTCACCGACGATCAACGATAAAAAAATCGAAACGCTCGTCGAATATGCAACGTGGTGGTGTCCATTTCTTCGTCACCCTAAACGTGCCCGTCGGCCACGTTCTTGGCGAATCTTTCGCTATTTTGATTGTCAATTTTGATTCATCGATCGGCGACCATTCGACTCTCGGGAACGATCGTTACGTTTTCAGCGCGAGTGCTGGCACACGCATCTTATGTTTCTAAACTGATAACGCGAGCCCGCGATTACCGAGAGGATCACGGAAAGTACAGGATCGAGGAATTTTTCTTTTATGGTCACGATGGGTTTCGTACACACACTCCAGGGGGACAACACAGAAAATCCAGACTCTTTGTACAGGATTATTATTGCATACTACACGTTCGCCATTTTTGGGCTACGGGGGCATCCCATTTTCTCGCTTAAAAGTGTCTAGCGCGCGCGGAGACGCGCGGAAGAGGAACGAAGGGAGGGTGGGGGTGGTTCTGTCGCGAATATTTAAGCCTCGACGAACGGGAGAAGGACACGTGTCTCGAGCAACGGGAATGCCTTTCACTGGAAACGGAATTTTCCTCGATTTTTGATTTAATCACTGTTTTGATTTCGAGATCACGTTCGCTCGAGACGACGTGCCCGAATTTTGATCACAACGACGATTTGGCACGGTATTTATTGTTAAGCGTTTCTGAGCGGGGAACATCGATACATCACCTCGAATGCGAACGATCACGGTCTGAGATTGTTCCTCGATGGACTCTTTACACCCTGTAATTTTCTATCGATTCTGATTGCTCGTTTTGATTCGAGATTAGCTTTGACAAGCTGTTTTTTCTATGCCTATCGAGATTAATAATTGAGCCGTTTAATACTGATTCAGTGATCGTTACACTCCGGTCACGTGATTTCTTCGTGGATCGTTAAGTCGGCTTATTCGTTGCGGAAGTCGCGCTTGAAACAGAAGGCTTTATTGTTCATGGAACCACTGGACATAAGAAACAGTACCGTCGTTTGTTCGATTTCTTTTCGCGGAGTCTTCTGGATTTATATACTCCCAAATGCTATCAAAGATAAATTTTATAGGTCTAGCTAATTTCAGTCCGTCTGGAATAATAATCGTTACTGTTCCGAACGAACGTACAGACTCTTCTCGATTATCGTCCCGAACTCGGGTCCGCGCCGGGACAATAATCTTATAGGGAGAAATGCTTCAGACCTTCGTAAACTCGTTTTTTGAGGTTCAACAAAGTATGCACTTGACAGGTTCCACGGTCTCTCCCCTAATGGTGGGGATGACGTCTGGACGATAATCGTGTAGAACAAGCCAGACAATAATCGAGATGACTCTGTATTTCATCGTTTCGGGCAAAAAAACTTGTCGAGATTCGTGATTTAACAATCCTTATTACATGTCTCTCTCACATATATTCGAAATCTTTTAAAGAACAAGCAAGTGTGGTTGCAAGAGATTCACAAGGAAGAAAAAAATTTGCGATAAGAACAACGCGCTGAGAAGCGGACACGAAGAGTTTTCGTTTTTTAAATTGGACTCGTTCCGATAAGGTGAATTTGGACATTCATTTAAAAGACAGCGCTCACTTTCTTGTCACTCGTGTATCCTCCAAATTCATCCCCATTGGTTAACACATTCTTAACCGGCGACATAGTTTTAACGTCTTTAGCTGAGTACTGGTAACATAGTTCTATGTCATTCTAAAGTCTTTAGCATTCATCATAAAATTTTTGTTAGATTAGTTATTCTCTTTATATAATAACTAGCTAGAGCTGTTCAACGTTCTGAAAGCGTGAATTTTAATTCGTTATACTTCCAAAAACCGCCGGTTCCGAATGCATTAATATCCCTAATATAATATAACACGAATTTAATATTGAGCCTTGTTCGAAAATTAACCGTGTCCACTTGTATTCAGGGATTAGCTATAGCAACGAGAAAACATCGCGTTAGAGGGGCTTAAAATGGGGCGGGGGTTGCGCAACACTTTGTTCGGCTCCTTAGGAATTAATACTTTCCGTACTTCATTCATACACAGAGACACGACACGCGCGTATTTAAGGACTAATTAACAGAGGATTGTCTGCTTAAGGGGTTTTTTTTCTTCTGTTCATCCGATTCAGTGCGTCCATGAGACGGCGTGTACGATCGTTATTACACCGTTTGTGTCTTCGGAACTAACCCCACTAGAATGACTCCAGAGGAACACCATCTGTTTAACTTGTTCCTCGTCTAGCGAGCAATAACATTTGCTCGACCGGGCGTCATGAATGCAGAGCTCCCTCGACACGACACTTTTCCTATCTACCGAAGATCTACTATGTACATCAATTCCTTTTAGACATAGCTAATGTTTCATTCTCCATAGTTTCAAAGATATACATTAAAGTGTAGAATCGCCGGAAAGAAACGACGTACGTGGTGTGTGTGTGTGTGTGTGTGTGTGTGTGTGCGCGCGCGCAGCGTTGGTTGCCTTTTACAGGCGTTTTTATGTTTGCGCTAGTGTATTATACAGGTATACTCTCTTTTTCTCTTTCACACACACTGGTCATACATACGTCACACAAGACACGTCAGAGTACACGCACACGAAGAGACACTCGTATCCCATTGTTCTACCACTTTTGCCACCTATCGCAACACCAAACGATTCCCGCTACAAATGAAAATTAGCCCCATCTTCTGCTACGGGGTTTCGGGACTGGGGCCCAGAGTGCACTGCGGCAGGTGTGATTCTGTCATTAACCCTAACTACAGCTCGACACGACCGTTATCGTCGCCGATAGGCAACCCTTATCCTTTTGTTTTCGTGAGCATTCACGACTTTTCAGACGAGACATTGGGGACACTTTCACATATTTTCCAATGTTTTCTGGTAATAGATTCGATTAATACACACTCTGACCATAAATATTGGAACACCTGTCAGATGTGAAATATATAGGAGAAATCATTTATTGTTCAAGAAATATTAAAGGTCAATAAGTAATTCTTCTAAGAAAATGCTATAGAATCTGTACTTTGTATGAAAACGTCTATAATCGATTTTTAACTAACTAACTAATATTTTTTGTAATAGAACGACTGTTCTGATACTTGTGAATAGGAACATATGTGTCTGTGCGAAACATAATCTAATAAGAATTTGTAATAAAATTTAATGTTTTTTTTTTCGTGATTGGCCTAGTCAAATTTCTAATATAGAAACTAAATTTAAGATGTACGAATATCGAGGTTCGAACGGTTACCCAATTGACAGGTTAAAGATGGAAAACGTGTGAATATGTCCCGAAAAATGTAGATTGTCTCATATGAAAGCATTCTTACGCGTTACAATACCATACGTTCGCTTCGTTTCTGACCACTTTCATGATAACGTAACAATAGACGACTGAGGAGATCATCAACGCTAAGGGAGATTTCAGTAATTGTTGCGACAAATTAAATTGATCGTTGAAGGTCACTGTTAAGGACTCATCACCTCTGTGTTACCTAGTTGCCCCACCTTTTTTTTCTGTATAGTATTGATTAACAATCACGTTTTTTTATCATATCCTCTTGTATCACAAAAACGGCTGGTGAAAGAGGAATTATATTTTTTCTTATAAATAACCTTCAACGAACATTTGATTTTGCCTCAACTGTATTCGATCGTGGCAATCAAAGCTGTGAAAGATTAGCGAGGCTTCGAGTATCCCTTGTCGCTAGTGCGATATACTGTTTTAGGCATTTTATGTATTCTATGTACGAGTAAAATATAACATGTAGCATTTTAACACACCGTATCGAATAAAATTTTCATGCAAATTCGAGAATGAATTCAGCGCACCAAACTGACCAAAAAGTGGTATTTTACGTAGGTATTTCTTTTTGAACTTATTTTCTGAAATTATCTTGATTCTCATTTCTTTAGTGTTATTTACAATATTGATTTATTTTATCATTAATATTTGCATAAGCAAATCCAGATAATCATAAATAAATACAGACAATTGGTTAGTTGCTAGTATTAGTTGCGGTATTACTCAAAGACCTTTCCCATCGGAATCTAATTTAAATAATTATAATAACGTGTACATAATTTTGGTCAGGATTTCAGTGCACTAAATTCACTCTTAATGTTACGTTAACAACGAAACTCTTTCAAATTCGTTTCGGATATGAACGTAGACTGTTAGTATAAAGACAGTGGAACTGATCAACCTGTGAGTTGATTAAATAATAGCTTACATTCTTTACAACCATACAATATCGAAAATGGTATCTCGTGCTAGTATACTTTACGTTCCTCTGAAACACAATGTAACTCGCAACTAAAATAATTATGGAACAATTGGCGTTTCAAATCGTTAATACGGTACATTATTACTAACTCAATAACATTTACAATCGCTTCAACTTTCCATACTTTCATCGTTTTCCGTAGTGTTACAGAATTCCTTCCACCATTTAGGACCAATTTACAATCGAAAAAGCAGGATAAAATGTGTCGCGGCGTTTACAAAGGCGGAAAAAAAAAAAGAAACATGAAAATTCTTCTCCCACCGAAGAACACGCTTCACTTTCCCACTGAGCTGATATCAAAAAGCTTCCCGACCTCGTTTCGTCTTCGTTTCTCCTCCGTTCCGCTTTCATTTTTCATTTCCTCTAATATCGTAGTTAAAAGTCAACGATTAGTTACCAGAACACAAGGCACTTGGCTTACACATCATACATATCTTCTTTTTTTTTTTCTTTTGTTATTCGCTTGCTTTTGGTATAGCTCGGTGTTGGGATAGCTTGCGCAAGACGATCCGCACTCGCGAGACATAGAATACTTTTGCGTTACACGTTACACCAAAGAGTTCCTTGTACACGAAAACGGAAATTCTCGAAAATTAAATTACACGATTATATATCTAGTTCACTACCGGCCACTTAACAGTAGACATTGAGCATGAATCACAACCAGAAAACGAAGTAACTTCGAACGACAGTGAAAAATATAATTTACTTGGAATTTAAATCTTTGCACTCCCGCTGGCTCTGGTCACACATTAATCGTCGCGAAATGCAAGATTCGTTTACTGTAACGTTAAACAAATTACCCGAAAGAAAATTTATAATTATAAGCATTCATAAATCTTCGCTCGAAGAAACAATTTTCATTTATCCGAAACGGTACAAGAAAAATGTCTTTGAGTTGTCTCGCTAGTCCGCCATTTTGAAAAGTTCGTTTAGAGTGCAAAGAATAAAAAAGTTAATTAGACTTTTCATTTTAAGAGACAAGTAAAAAGTGTTATTTTCATAAGTTAGCGGACGTTTAACAAATTTGTCGTTATATCATGCGGAATACAGAGTTCTTACTTTAGTTTAATGGAAGTAGCAGACATAGATCGCGAGTGGAAAAGATGTAACGAACGACGTTACACTTCAATTTATATTCTATCCAGCTAGCAATGACTCGATAATTATAATATCAATTAAACCGCCTATTCAGGTCTCGTCATTGACTGCACGATGTCTTGCCAGCGTATGATGGAAATAACACGCAGCAATCACTCACAATATCAATAGAAGAAAATAGTTATATGTATATATATATATATATTTATATAATATATATCGCCTCACATTTATATATATACTATGTATTCTATACAGTCGTAATACATATAACACGCGTACGTATACATATGTATTATAACTGTATATACTGTATATATTTATTTCATATATATATTTATATATCCATTTATAAACGACGGTTAGATTATACATTACATCCGAGTATTAAAACATCATTTCTCTTTCTCATTCACGCGCACCTTTTTTTTTTTTACTCTTTCTTTCGCGACAGTACGATTCAATCGGTCATAATTCACTGCTCGTCTGTGCATTCGCGAGCCAAGGTTTAGTCGGTAATTCTGTTTCGTATGCGATCGTATGGACAGACTACGCCCAGATGTATCACAACCTACGGGAACGGAATGATTATTCGATCGAACCACCAAATGTATATCGCCAACAGAATCGTTTCGCGAAAGTAATCACGAAGGAATCGATTTTTCAGGTGCTTGTCGATCAACACGCGTTAATCTCATCCCGACAGTTATCGGATCGTGAACGATGGTTCGACTCACGAAAAGTGGGATCAAACGATCGATCGTCACTACAGTAATGTCTCGATGAGTACGACGTGCTCGGATCCGCTTCGGAGCATTCGTGGCAAGGCGGAAACGTTTTCAGCCCCTCATAAATTTGTCTTTTAACCGAAGCCGAATCTCTGCTTAGCTTTTGTTTACTCTGTTTTGATTGATTCCATAGGGGGACCCCCACAGCGGTGGAAATAGCGCCGTTGCTCGTGTCGCACTCATCGAAGAATCACTGCATATTGAAAATGAATCAACACATGTGAATTTTGTCGAGTACTGCTACGTTCTGATCCATGAAAGATCAATCGATGACTGAAGCATACTTGACAATAATCCCTGAATCTTTTCCGCGCAATAAAGCCTGTTCTCGTATCTGTGCCATCGCGATGTGAATCGATTTCTGTCACGGCAACACGGTGATTCGTTTGCAAAATGTCTTCGTTCCGTTTCTCTTGACACGTATATACCTTCCATCTGTATGAACAACATCGAGACTTTAAACCGCGACTCATCCTTTCTCTACTCCCTTGCACCTAAACAGCTCTCATATATGCAAATACATATACATGCAGGTACTTATATACATATATACATACAAATATGTATTTATATATTCCCACCTATCTATGTAATAATAATATAGCCCTTTTACATTCCATATGTATATATGTATATATTAAATGAAACCGTACGTACGCAATATAATGTATAATCACTAATCAAATGTATGCTATAGTATCGCTTTTCAAACGTAATACTGATGCGCAGACGCTCGTCGCCCCGGCTAAGCCGATCACCGCCGTCATTTTGCTTTCACTTTTTCGTCATCGGGTCGTCCGTTTTATTCCTCCTGTTTCGCTGCTTTTGCCGGACCTCGAGCTCTTTGATTCGTTCCGGCCGATCTCGAGGCTGCGTTCGCGCTGAAAGTTCCCGTCGCAGTTTGTCTCACGAGTCACCAAACTTTCAAACTTCGCGTAAGAACACTAGAACTTCAACTGACAATTCCCATTAAAATTAGGAAAATAGGCGTTCGAACACACCACTAGACAGAGTTGGGGTTTGTAACTGTACGAAGATCAATCGATATTTCTACGAGCCCGTGTATTCAGACGGATCTTGCGTTCCAGCGTGTTCGAGATCGCTCGACAAAATGGCGGAACCGCTCGACAAAATGGCGGGACCGCTCGACAAAATGGCGCGGACTCGCGCGCTCGAGAATCGGCCTGTATTTGTGCCGCCGTAATCGGCCGAAGACCAATGTGGTGGAGTCGCTTGTTCAGGGGTTTCGAGGCCTCCATTGGGGTCTTTCGTTAGTTATTCGTTTCTCTCATCGTCGATCGAGAAGAAAATAGGTCTGTGGCATTCGATTAGGCTTTTGCGTTCGTTGGCGACTCGGTACCACATCGCGCTTCAAATTGACTGAACTGCGTTGAGTATATTCAAAACGCGCGTCTGGTGATTGCCTGACGAAGGTCCGTTGTTGCTTTGTACACGCCCAACAATTCAATGGGAACAGATAGGACACTTTGTCTTCCGATGGTAAAGTCTAAAATACATGTATTCGAAACTTATATATCGGTATTCTGTCCTTACAAGAATATATACACTTTGATATTAACCCTACGACCTAGAATGCAGACATCCAAAAATTAACTTAATCTTACTACGTTCGTTATAAGAATAAATAGCACACTTTGACCCTAGAACACGGCGTAAGAGACATTACATCTAAAAAATCAGATTATCATTTTATCTTTATATATTAGAAGATACATCATTTAGGACCTTTCAAGATGATGATATAGAAAAATTAGAGTGTCATTAGGACCGGATAATGAAAATTCTATCAATACAGGATGATGTCTAGTAGAAAAAGTATCGTATATAAAATACCATTCAGCGATGTTCTACAAGTCAAGTCGAAGTGTTTTACGTCACCTGTCAAAGTGATACCAGAAACGAGGAGCAAAGTTGGTCTGCTTTCGAGAGGCAACCGCGAGACGCATCGCTTCCGGGTTCCGCGAAATACGGAACCTCCCTCGGCCAGCTGTAGTTAGCGCACACACGTGTGTCTAACACGAGTAATAGTATATTGTCCATATTGCTTATGGCACCGACTTTTTTTTTTTGTTTTTTGAGCGATATCATTGCACGTTGTGTTCTCGTTTTTTTCGGGGAAGGGATAACGAGGGAGAGGCTCGTTTAACTCGCGGTTTTTGGGACCGGAAAATTCCTCCGCGTTTTGAGCAAAGACAGTAAGAACCGGAACGGGTTTCAAAAGACTACCACGTGACGAGGGAATACTAATTGTACAGGCTACGCTTACAGGTAAGAACTAGTTGAGCAGAGAAGTGGAAAAAACAACGACAGTGCGGACGCGTAACCGACGTCCCACCGGATATTGCTACCGAGCACGCGTCTCTCTCTTTCTCTCTCCTTCGATCTATCGTAATTATTGCGATGAACCGTGCGATAGAAAAAATGTCCGTGTCACATGAATAATCGTGGGACTGCGTTTCCTCGAGGATCTCAGTAGCGGAACAGGTTGTGTAACGAGAAAATCGAGGGATCTTTGAAACGGGGTTGGCGGGTGTTTTGTCCGTTTAGTGAAAACTTGGGGTAGGGGAAGTCCGCTATCGGAAACTCGAACGAATCCGTGGTGGACACGGCGAATAAGAACAAGGACGAAGGGATCCAAAGGTGTGTACTTTTTACGCGAAAGAGGATCAAAGATTTCCAATCTTTCAATACGCGTTTTCATTTTTCTTTGCCTTCCGTGTTCTCCCGAGCAGAGAATCTGTTCTGTCGATCGGTTTACATATATGAAATGCGACGTATCACGCAACCGTGGCTTCCCTACAGCTGACCAATTACTTCGATACATTTAAAAACGCTATTAACAATACAATTTTTTTTCTTTTCCGTTCGTTCTCGTAGTAAAAGTTAATAGAGAATAGTATAACATCGAATAGAAGAGTATAAAGAACCATGCTGGCGTATAGAGATAGACATTAAAGTAGGTAATAGGTAAGAGGACAATAGATTACGATATCGATAATCCGTAATAACTTTTCACCATTTTTTTTTTTTTTTAGTTTACCTCGTTTTAAGAGTAAATTCCTCGCGTTAAACGTTGATGATCATTTAGTAGACTTTTTTTCTCTTTAATACAGTATTTTGAGCACATTCCTCAGGTGTATAACCACGCTACACTTTCTTCACCGAGTTGTACCAATATATCCCCATAGTTTTAATTCTTGTTCAATCGATCGCGAATCAACGTCGCGACATTTACCGGTCACGGAAACAAAGAATAAGCGAATAAGAAGAAAATATATGAAAACGTCGCTTATAGGAACCGAAGACACGAACCACGAAAAAAATCAATAAATAATTTTATATAATGGTAAAAGAAAAATGTATTTTAAGGAGGCTTCAATTACACATTTGAACAGTAATCATTAATAAATAATTTGCCTAAGATAACATTCATCCGTTCCGATCGAAACTAAACAAATTCATTCGTTGAAAATGAATTTTCGAAGCACGAACTTAAAAGCACGCGGAATAACGGTCTCTCGCATTGTCGAAAAATAAAACTTAAATTTTTACGTGAACGTTTATGCTGTTTAAACGAGAAACAAAAATACTTGTACTAGGATAAACGTATTCCGTTCGATTGTTCATCACCATTCACTCGATGTTACCACTCGATCAAATGGCAGTACAATATCGGTACAACTCACTAGTTGATGGCACGGGTCCGCCTATGTACAAATACGTAATACCATATACCACATACCATTTAAATACATCACATATTTATCATTTTTTCTTGTTATATATATATACTCTCCATACAGATATACTCTTTTCTGTGACGTGGAGGGACTCGTTTGTACAATTCATGCATATCTTCGTTACTGTTTCATTGCTTCGTTTGTCGTGCCTTCCCTAAGTTTCTGAGCGATCGGCCACCGGCGCCATTTTCGATTCGTCCGCGTCGTTTCAAATCCAGAGTGTCATTGTAATAAAAGTAACCAAAGCGTATTACAAATTCTTCTAACGAAAGAACGAAAGTTAATCTAAGCATATTTATAATTTTAATCCACATAAAAATTACTATCTTAAGTACAAAATTGTTATCGTTCTTCCATAAACTTGTAACGCAATCAATGAACTAAGATTTAGCTCCTTAACTGTTTTACAAGAAGTACAATTTAAAAAGATTGCTTTTCGAATGCTTGATAGGAATTCACAAAAGATTGAATTTTACTAAACCTCTGGATTTGACCGCAAACTGCTTCGATGCTATCGCTTGTTTTTCCTCGTTATCACTAACTACGCCGTTTTCCTCGAATCTCTAAGTCTGATTAAGATTAGATACAATAATAATTATATTAGTAGAAACTTAGTTTCCGTAACAAGTGTATTGTCTTAAATGATATGTCTGCTAATCTTGTTTCATCTTCAACTTCACGCCGTACCCGGGCCGCGTATAACAGTTTCGCTCCTTAAATGAACTTATTTTTAAGAATCGACCGTCTAGGATATTTACTTTATAGTTAATATAGATTTCTAGAGGTTACGCTCTCGACAATGCCGGTGGCCGTTCGCTCAGAGTTCACAAGATCGTTCTTCTATGTGTCACAAAGAAGTATTCCCATGGGCCGTAAACATCTATTCTAATAACTTGAAAATCATCCAAAATTGGAACGCATACGTGAAACACCATCAATTATTCGAAACTAATTCGTTTAACGTTTCGATCGAATTTTTGAAACTGATACAATTTTCGTTTCTTCTCGTGGTATATGAGAATCAAAATGTCTTCGTTCCTGTGCGTTTCATCGTAAATTTCGACAGATAGAACAGTGCCCTTGGTCATACGCCTTTAAATCGGTATGTTTCGCCTGCAAATGAATCGTATTACCGCGAACATGTCTGGCCGGAACGTTTTTTTTGTTGGTTAAGATCGCGTATTACATTTTTTTTTTCGCAAGTCGTGTGGTTTGGGTTCGGATGGGTGGGCGGGGAGAGAAGAGACGGGATTGGGGAAGTTGTGAAACGTCGAAACACAACAAGACACACATAAAGACAGACGATTCTCGGAGCTTAAAATCCAACAGGTCTCCTCGAACAGCCGAAAGGACAGGTTATCTCCTTCGTTTCTTTCGCTCATCATTGTCTGGCGTCATACATCAGACACTCGCTCGCGAACGTAGTCTTTATCTCACAGACTAAAAAACAAGTGGAAGATTTAAAGCCATCCCTACATGTTTTTCTTCTTCGTAGTCTCTCTCATTAAAACTTGGCAGATTCTTTAAAGCATCCTCAGTCGCTTGCGTTTTACACGTGAAAAGTTTAAAAAGTTAAAATGTATATTTCGTGATTTACTCTTTTTTTCCCCCTTTAATTAGGTAAAAGTTAATAAGAAGAAGAGTGTTAACAATAACAATAGTTTTTTAAAGGTAGAGTCAGAGCAGCTACGAATGACGAGACGCTTGAACGACAACACGGAATGTCGAGCGGAAACGTTAACGGAGTTGGTAAAATTGTTCGAATCTGTTGTGAATTGAATTCGTTTGAAATTCGTTGAAAAGTTTTTGATAATTTTCGAATTTCATCGGGAATGATGTTCCTATATATATTTATATATACATATATAAAACGTAGACAACAATGTTTTTAAGCTTTTCATCACTCAATCGATATTTCACATTGAAAGTTAAATAAACAGAATACAAGTAATCACTTTGAATATTCGATACTTTAATACAATTCAGTTTTCTTTTTAACGAATTCGAATGAAAATAAGAAAAATAATGCTTTAATAGACGAAACAAACAGTTTGCAACATAAATAAATATAAACAATTGTTCAAGGCACCTTACATACAGGAACATCGTTGCCTCTCGTCAAAAACTAAACGATCGAACTTGGAGGTCTCGCGATCCGCCATTGTTCTTCCAAGAGTTTCGCCATGTACATAGTCCCTAGTAAGGTAGAAAATCAAGCCAAGTATATATATTTTATTTCTATATAGATCCCTCCTAAAACAACCTAAAACCTAGCCTACGTATTTTTTCATTAAAATTCATTGTGAATTGTACATACAGACACTGATGTTAAATATGTACAGACATGTACACCCATTATGTACATATAGAGCCGTGATCTAATGATTCGTTAGTCGAATAATATCTCTTCCTCTTTTAATAAACATTTTCTCTTTCTCTCGCTTTCATTTTCTTGCTCTCTCTTTCTACTTCTCGTGTCTGCCCTCGGTGAACGATTATGTATATAATGTATTCATGGCTGTATGTATAATCATTATGTTACATTCGGTCGTCGACGAAATCGGTCCGGGTTCGTCACCGAAGTGAAACTTGAACAACTTTGTCTCCATTCTAGAGAACTAATTCCACACTAAGCTACGAATCATTTTCCTCAATTACATCGATCTGATCGCGCACTTATCGAGACTTTTCTCAATACTCTAATGATATTTAAACTAAGTAGAACTAGAGCGAACGTGCAACAAGTTGTGTATCCTCATAGAATTCTAGGAACTTCTTGCGAACGATTCACCGTTATCACGAGAAAATACTTGAAACGAATCTCGAATCCAAGTACACCCCGTTTCGAATTTTCACCTAACATGTTTCTATATCGCTTTTCAAACGGCGTTCGGTTCGCAAGCCGGCCCCGTAGAGAATAAATAAATAAAAAAGAAAAAGAAAAACGTGAACAAAAAGAGCAATTCTAAAACAAGTGAACGAATGATAAAGAGGCAACAGGTAACAGTAATGTCTTGTGGCACAATCTGGGAACATCTCTCGCGTGCGAATAGTAATTAGGTACATCGAAAACCGCGATTATAACGTTACAGCAATCATTCGTTAGGTAAATCTCCTCTCGCTTAAATTAGTTCCTGCTGTCGCGTAACTTTTAATTTACAACCCTCTTTGCCTTATCCTCTATGCGTCGAACCGCGTCGGCTGCGTCCGCTCTTCTAGGCCATAATAGTTCGTCGATGAAGGTGTCCGTGATCTCGTTACAATTGGAAAACACAAAACTCGAACGGAAAACAAAGACGAAAATCTTGCACGTTCGATTCAGGCGTACATCGACGGTCCCGTGCCGTCGACGAGCCTGTGTCGCGGACTACGTTCTGTCCCATGACAGAAAAACGGAACTTTCCGTTACCCTGTCTCCTTGCTGAACAGAGCTTCTTCCATTACGACAACTGCGCGCGCACGCAACGCCATCTGTCGCCGTGTCCCGTTCACGATACCGCACATGAAAAGATAAAATTCATCCTCGCTTACGGTCCACGGCTACAGAGACGTTGTTATTATTGTGATGGTGGTTTCTGCCATTTGTGTCCCGGCGCACGCTTAGATTCGCAGCAAGAATTCGCGATAGGTAATCTTAGTATGGCTGGCCTGGGGCAAAGAACTCGCGGGATTTCGCTTCGTTCAGGTCCATAGCGCGTACAAGAGGTATTCTCGTTTTGGAACTATCTATCGTGGAAGTCTTCGGTTTTTCATATTTTTTTTTTCTCTAACGTTCGCCCTGGTCCCCGCGTGTGGTGACGGACGACACGCTGCTCGGCTCGGTGGAACGAGCTTTCCACGTGGGTGGTAATAATCGTGCTCGCACGATCCCCCATCCGATCTCCTTTCTTGTGATCGCGGTTGTATAAGTGCCTGCCTATATAATTCACGCGACCGTATTATCTTTTGTTACTTGTTTTCTATTCGTTAAGGTAACTTAAGTTTAACCGGTTCGGCCTCGTCCTATGGTGGCCTGAGCCGCGTCGGGTTGTGCCATAAATGCGCCGTGCTCTGAGCCCCGGCCTCGCCGTTGCTGGGAGGCAGTGGCTGCTGATTGCTGAAGTCTGGTGTCTGCGGTGAAACGCTGCTTAACGTTTGCTGCTGCTGCTGCTGTGACTGCTGTAGTTGCAACTGCTGTTGTTGGCGCTGTTGCTGCTGCTGGTGGCTGGACTGCTGTTGCGACTGCTGCGACCTCGTTTGCTGCTGCTGCACCGGCCGCTTAGATTCCTGACCCGTTGAATCGGGAGATGGCACTGGCCTGTGAGATTTCATGTGGGCGCTTCTGCTTTTCACTTTGTTGAAAACTCTGGAAGGAACATCGAGAGATACATTGGACGGCTGTTGTATTCGGTGGGATCGGGAGTAGTTGAAACGATGCTTTGTATCGGTAGCATACGGACTATGGTCGGAGATAGTATACAGGGTTGGATCGGTTGTATTGATAGAATAAATGATGTATATGATGAATAGTTTCTGCTCCTTTATTTAGGTTGAAATGTTACGTATGTTTTAAGTGGATTGTTTGCTATTTGCGGTGGTTTCGCAGAGCATTCGGCGAGCATGGCTTTGTGTTTGTGGTTGCGATTACAACGATATCACGTATCAACATTGAGCTAATTAGTGACGGATCATGCGTATGATATGCTGTAATATTAAGTATTGATTCTATGCAGGCGGTTTAAACATTTACTAGCTGGTTGGCTCGTTTCGACGTGTTATGAATAATTAGAGTGGAAAGATTGCAGCTTACGAAAATAAACGTTTGAAATACGTTGCGGGATTTATTATTGATGTAGAGACCATCAGGTAACTGAAATTTGGAAAAGAAATTACCGATGACCGAGCAAATTAAGTGTAACAACTTGCATAATAAACGTTTAAGAGAAATTTTGGACAATATACCATTGTCAAAAACGAACAGAACATTTTTTGGTATTATTACAATAGCTGTTTCATTTTTTGTCTCTACATAAGGTACATATAGAGATAATTAAACTTAACATACTACTATATAAAGAACAGTTTACATCTGAATGATGCAAAATAAAAAACGTAAACATCTATAGGGAATTGTAAAGTCTGATAATTTCTAAAATACAGGGTAGGGCAATAACTATGTCCACTTTGAATATTGCCGTTATTTGTAATAATATGAACAAATGTTATATACAAAACTTACACGGTATAGAGGTGGGCATATTGTGACATGAACCTTTTCTGCGTAGGTGAAGGTATAGAGGAGATTTCAAGGTCATCTTTTTTTTTTTAATGGAATGCTATGTTTTTTTTATTGCGATGTGATAGCCAGTCTTGAGACGATTTCAGCGAGCTATCATTGAAGGTCATGCAAGGTCAAATGTGGTAGTAAAATAAACTTTCTTACATTACAGGAGATGCTCGAAGTGGTGACCGTTTGCGTCAATGCAAAGTTGCAGTCTTATCATTTCTGAACTTATTCTAGCACATGATGTATTATTTCATAGGGGACTTTATTAGAAAATGTACCACTAAACGTTCGCCAAATGATGTGGTTACAGCACGACAGGTGTCCAGCACATTATGCTCGGAGAGTAAGAGATGCACTGAACGAACTTTACCCAAATAAATGGATAGGACATGGAGGATTAGTTTCTTGGCCACTTCATTCTCCACATTTAACCCCATTATATTTTTTTCTCTGTGGAGCATTGAAAAATGCCGTTTATCAAGAAGTACCCACTACACTAGAAAATATGAAACAACGGATAATTGCAGCATGTGCTAGAATAAGTTCAGAAACGATAAGACATACATGTGATGCAGCGATACGAAGATTGCAACTTTGCATTGACGGAAACGGTCACCACTTCGAGCATCTCCTGTAATGTAAGAAAGTTTATTTTACTACTACATTTGACCTTGCATGACCTTCAATGATAGCTCGCTGAAGTCGTCTCAACACCGGCTATCACATCACCATAAAAAAACAGCATTCTAATAAAAAAAATAGAGATGGATGATCTTGAAATTTCCTATATGCCTTCACCCACGCAGAAAATGTTTGTGTCACAATATGCCCCCCTCCATACCGTGTAAATTGTGTATATAACATTTTTTCATATTATTACAACTAACGGCAATATTCAAAGTGGACATAGTTATTGTCCCACCTTGTATATCCAACTTGCTGCCAGAGAATATTGTCTATGTATTGTGTTAAGAAATAAGTCAAACATCGATTAGAAAGCCACGTTGTTGTGAAATATATCAGCAGCAAATAGGATGCAAGCATAGCTACGAGTCATTCTGTGAAGGTATGTATGTTATACAAAGTGTTAATAAATGTCAGAGAAAAGATTTATAATCATTTTTGCATATCAATGTTAAGCCTTTCATATTTTGACTTGGTTCCACGTTTAACCACTTTATGTCGTCTAAAATTTTTATTTCCACTTTTAATGAAATTTGAACTAAGAAATAACTGCTGCCAAAACTGAAAAATCTTCTACGTTTTCTACGAAATTACGTCAAGTTTATAATTTATTTCGTCATCTGTTTCTCAAACTTTAATGAGGAGACGTTCTTGTAAATATTTTGCAAAAATATATTCAGACATGTTGACTCGTACATGTAATTTAGTTTAATGTAGCCTACATCTCTATCTATACTTCGATATCGGTGTTAATATTTTTTCAATTGGAATCTTCAAATATCCGAATTATTCCACAATTTTCAATACAGTAAAACATCTTCCAGCTTCTACGTCAAGAATTTTCGAAGTGTTCTGTTGAGCATCCTACGTTACTTTTACTTTCACTTATTGTTGACATGTAACAGGAAATTAACAAAAAAATCTAACCGATGATAGCCCTCCCAGATAAGTCAATAATAAATATTTGACACACGAAAATTAGGTTTTTAATATTTATACCCTTTTAGAACGTATAAATTTTAATTTAAAAAATCGGAAACATTTAATTAATTAAATTGAAAAGACAAAAAAACAGATTGCACCAGTGTTTGAACAATATGAAGCACATAAAAGAACATTTCTAACCAATAGCACAAAAATTGTTTGAACATGAAGCAAGGAGTTGAAAAAAAAATCAAAGCCCTGAAATGCCACCCTAGGGTTACCGTTCTTTACCTTTCCTTTATTATTATTTCCAAATGATTTTAAAGAAGAATAGTTCGAAAATATTAAATACTATTTTAAATATTAAGATTTTATTTTGGGTCGTCCGCGATCCCACGGTGTTATTGACGCCAAACAAATGGAAGGGTGTCATTCTAGAGTTAATCATTTGCTTATATTAATAATTTAATTTACTCGTTTCTACACATAATGTTCATTCACTGGTACGTGTTCCTTTACTGGTGCATCCAGCCTACGTTAAAAAACGTTAAGCTCTCAATATAAATGTAAACGAAGAACAAAGTCGAGAAATGCATGTAACTCTGCTATTTACTAAACAGTCTGTTATTATGTGATTCAAGTTCGACACTACGACGGGCACTGATTCTCTACATTGTCCGTGAACGTGTGCAGGGAGGTTCTCTCTTTCTCTCTAGAAGCAAGGGTGTCTATTACGGTGCTTGACGCCGATACTTGCCGCTCGTGCCTGCCGTTCTCTTTTTCTTTTTTTCTGTTTTCTTTTTTTTTTTTTTTTTCGGCACGTGTGTGTCAGTGGCTGGCCGTCATTTCTTTGATCTTTTTTATCGAACGGATAATTTAGATTAGAGATTGGAGACTTACTTCCCGCAAATCTTGCAGGGGTAATGAAGTGGGGTGGGCACGGGTGGTTGTTGCTCAGAGCTAGTGTGAGTTTGTGAGTTGGTGTTGACTGTGGCGTGGCCGGTATTGCCGGTTTGGGCGGTTTGGGTGCTCCCGGCCATCGTTACTGTTACACTTCCGCTAAAGCTCTGACAACACAAAGAAACACAAAGCAAAAATAAACAACACAAACAAACAACAACGACGACAGATAAAGTGAACGCCCCCAGTGGTCACGCAGAACGCACAACACGCATGTTTCTCCCTCCCCACCCTTCCCTCCCTGGTCCTTTTGTGAATAGAAAAGCGTGAAGAAACGACAGGTCAACAACAAATCACATGCGACACTTAAACGTTCACACGTATGTACGCATGTATTGTGGTCCTTTTGTAAATACGCGCTGCACGTGCGCCGGATAGCTTGGAAGTCTGGGATCGTTGGTTGTTCACGATACGCTGTCCTGTTAAGTAATTTTCATTTCTATCGTTAATAGCATGTAATGGCAGCTTACTACATCTACCATATGTATTGCAAGTTTTCATTTGTATCCTTCGTCTTTATTTTGTACATTATTTTATCTTTTTCTTGTAGTCTTTTTGTAGTGACTTTGTGTTTATGTAATAAAGACGAGTTATCGTAATAAAATATAATAGTAATTAATACTATTATTATAGCATATTGCTACTAGAATAATATGTTATTAATGCGAGACTTCGTTCCCCATGGAATCGATTAAAATTGAAAATGGTATCCGATCCCAGACTTTTGAGCTGTAGTGTACACCGAGTACGAATCCGATTGATTCAGAGTTTAATATAAAATGATTAAAATTAATTCAAAGGTTCCGGAAATCTTGTTATACGAACAGTGTCACCGCAGGTTTCGTACTCAATATTCATCTGTAAGTAGTCAAGATTATATGGTTCATGGAAAAATACAGACAGGTATTCGAGCGGTCTCGTTAATTATCTAGGAAAATAACACTTAATCGATCTACGCTCTTGTTTAAAAAGTATTAAAGTATCATATCGTGGTATATTCCTAATCAAAAAGCGATGACATTAAGTTACATTTAGCATCTAACAAACATTATTTTGCTGTTCGACGGTGAAACACGCAAGTATCATTATCGTTTCGATTAATTCGTCTCGTTGTATATGTAAAGCTTGTTTAGAACAGAATACGAAAAGTGTTAGAAACAACGATACTCACATCAGGGCAGTCGTATGCGAATAATCTCAGCTCTCCGTCGCTGGTGGTCAGAGTAGCCGAGTTTTCTCTCTCGTTTATTTGTAACTATGCAGAAGATAAATCGTAAAACATATGTAAACGTCACAGGACTACAGAAAATATTCGCCATAAAATATTAATTTGTAACGTCCTTTAAAAATTACAATCAGAAATAATAAACATTTAATTTCGTTACAGATGTCGAACAGAAATCCTGTATATTTACATAAAATAAATGCATCCTCTTATTCAATGTTTCGAAATTTCATAACTATCGAATGAATGACAAATATAAACTATTATTTTTCTTTTAATTTACCGTTCTGTAATAACATCATGATTGTGTCCATTACTTTACTAGCTAATGAAATAATATGAAGCTACATTTTATTTAAACATAAACTTGTATTTCGCTAATAATTACGATACTCCTGGAGTACATGTCTGTTAGACGTACCTACGAGTAATCCACTAATTTTTTAAATTACACAAATATACAGGGTGTTTCGCTTAAAAAGGCCACCTAAATATCTTCTCTACATCTGTGATCATACGAGAAATATTTAGGTATTATCCTAAACACCTGGTAAGTAAAAATGGCATAAAATGGTAGAAAAACGCGAATATAAACGCAATTGCATAAAGCCTTCATTTCCATAGAAACGTATACTGACTTTTTAAAAAAATAGCGGATGTAGTACATTGATTCTTAAAGAAGAAATAAATCGAGGATGATTACTCGACTGAAACTCACCAGAGTACGATGGAGAATCGATTTGTCTTCACCGAAGTCCATCTCCGTGACGGACGCTATGGCGTCGCGAAGCTCCCTCGTGTCCTTGCAATCTTTGCTCTCTGTCTTAATCTTTGGTTTTCCATAGCGGACACGCAGTCTCTTGTACTCGTTCGGGCAAAGCCTCTTCCACAGATAATAGAATTGCACGCACTGTTTCGCGGACTTGCCACCAATGTCCCGCGAGATCGCGGAGAAGTCCTTGTTGTACTTGAGGAGGCCTTGATAAAACACGTCCATCTCCTGCGACGTCCACCGGCCCGACTCCTGGCACTCGTAACTCAGCAACGGATGTTCGACTGGCAATATCGGCGTTGGTCTCATCAGCTTCAACATCGCTTCCTGAAATTACACAGAAATATTCATGTGAAATTACACAGAAAAATTGAAATGTGCGCGTTGAGAATACTCGAATATACAGAGGCAGAAAAAGTATTGATAGTTACAATCGATTAATAATATTATTTTCACTGTAAGACTAAGGGCCATTTCGACCAACTTCGATTAACTTTAACGATAAGCTATACTGCTTATGGAGTTAATCATTGATTAAAGTTAATCGAGTATGTTCATAATTATGTCCATCAAACTCTGCCATAAACAGAAAATTAAATTATTATGAAAGTCGGAAGAAAAGAATTTGTAACTTAGTAGTGTACGGAAAATAACACTGTGAATTCATAATTAGAATCGCCGGTGTACGAATGTTTTTTTCATTCACTGTACATTGTGTTGAACAATAGAATTTAGTACTTGATTTGTTTAAAAGTCACTACTCGATGTAATTGCGATAGAAAAAGTTTCTGTATTATTTATATAATTTCAGTGTTTTTCATTTTGTGCACTGAGACCAGATAACTACCGTATAGCAACATAATTAGGTTTTGAAGAAATTTTTAGATTTTTGAGATTTAGAAGTTAGGTTTTAAAGGGTAATAATAGAAATACGTCATTTAAATTCTACGATTATCGACTATTTAACTTGCATTAAAAATACTAATAACACGAATAAATATAGTCATTTGAATTTTACTCGTTCTAAATTTCCTTAGATGTCTTCTTTTCATTTATATGGAAGTATAGTGCAGTCTATAAGTGTATATTATACAGGTATGTCCCCCTCGATATCATTCAACTTTTGTTTGAAACAATTTCCGGTATCGCAAATAATTTCAGAGATTTTCGAGGGGATCAATTTAAATGGGGCATCCTCTATGTATAAGGTAGTAAAGTAATGTGTATAAAAAGAATATATATTAATTGAAGATACTTACACGAATGTTTCCTCTACACATATGCAACAGATGAAGTGCGTACTCTTTGTTTCTTCCTCCACCTGGTACCGCTGCGCAGCACGCAAATTGCAAATACATCTCAACTGAAAAATAAAGTACCTTCGTTTAAACATACGACGCTTTACAATTGATGTTCATAGTAACAACACACAGACTTTAATTTCACATTCGTACAAAAACAACCCATTCATTTTTGTGTATAAATTCATGTGTTATTAATCAATATGATCATTAAGAGGCTTCTCAACACTTAACCTCGATCGCGAAATTTAAATAAATCGTACGCTATTCATAGTACCAAATAGTATTAAGTTGATACTATTAACACGTTCGCTACCAGGCATCACATATATGTAAGGTGTGTGATTGTGGGTGATTTCCCATAAGCGATATTTTGCGCTGTTTGTTATTAAAAAAACCTTTTAATATTCTACTTTCAAAACCATTGGATTATGTAGTAGAGATTCTGGGAAGCATCCCAAAATTTTTCCACATTTTTGGAAGCTTAAAAGATACAAAGAATAGGTCTGGACATAAAAGACCCAGTGGGTTGATGGAAGCAATAAAAATAACGTGGGTTACGAAGGATTAATATCTAACCAAGAAGGTAAGAACATTTCACTGACGAGCAAACTTAGAGTGGTCTCTGACGAAAATTACCGAAACAATATGGTGGTAGCGAACGTGTTAATGATCATCAAAAACCAAGTACGTACGTTCGTTATCGGTCAGCACGTTATTTATACCAGGATCCCAGAGCAAGTGATCAGCCTCGGGTTCTCCTTTTCCTCTGTCCCCGTCGCTGCCCACCGGTGGTATCGTTGCCTGATACCTCGTCCCGATATTAATCCTAGGCGGTGGTCCATCGTTCCCCTGAGAATCATCCGAACTGAAGTCGGAATCTCTCTCGAATTGATGGAGCCTGGCGTACAATCCTGGGCCAGGACGAGACGGGTCCAATATAGGCGGCGGCGTGTAGCTGCTGTCCCAGTGTCGATCGCAGGCCTTCCTCAGCCTCGACGGATACGAATGGGAGGAGCTGGCATACAGGCCGCCGTCCATGCGTGGCCTTTTTCTACAATGCCGAACAGGACTGCCGGCTGGTATGCTGCTGGGATTAAGAAATACATCGTCGTCCAACAGCTCCTCCTTGATCTGTTCGATCGGGATCGGTAGGCAACCGTGCGTTTTGTGTCTCATGTTATTATGCTTGGCCGTGTTCGTTTGTATAAGAAACTTCGTGGGATTGACGACTTGTTGTTGGTTGAACTGTCCGACGTTGTACTGATGATTCGTCTGCACGTTTAGGCCGAGGTTCACGGTGACAGGTTCGACCTTCGGTGTTGCTAGTCGCATCTCCTTCTTGAAGGTTAACGCGGGGCTCAGAGAGCCGGCTTGAACGAGCACGTTCGTCTTTTGGAGGCTCGCTGTTTGGATCAGCTTGAACTCGCCGTTATTGTCGACGACGATGCCGGCCAGGCTGCCGTTTCCGAGACCGAAATCCACCAGGTTCTGGCTGGTGATGAACTTGTACGACTGGAACTCGAATCTTCTGCGGTTGGCCGTGGTGAAGTCCTTTGGGGTCGACGAGAGCAACGGGTCTTCCGAGTTCGGCATCATCTGGCTCTGGAGCGCGTGATGAGGCGACACGGGGAAACTCGTGCCGGTGTAGGAGACTGGTCCTGGCGAAGATACGGAGGACGGCGGCAAGGAGGACAACGGCGACGGTGCCGGTGTTGCCGATAAAGGGCTTGGCAGTGGCGAGTGTGGGTTCGGCGAACCGGATCCGTAGAGATCCGCGTCCGCGTCCGATTCGCCTGGCAATACTTCGCTGAGTGCCTCCTCGACCGCCGCCGCAGAGGACATTGTCGACGTGTAGAATGCCGCGGACAGGGGAGACGAGACTTGTCTCACGCTTTCCGGGTCCTCTTGCGGGCTAAGCAGAGGCAGACTTCCGGTCAGAAGACCCTCTTGGCTTGCTGGCGGTGTTGGATATGTGAAACTTGGACTGTCGTGTCTGGTTAATGGTGATGGTAATGGGGACTGGGTAGGCAGAGTGTGAGGACTTTCTGTGTATTGGGCACCGTATGTACTGAATTCGGCTAATGAGTCGGGTAACGGTGAGTTCACTAGAGCCTGAAGGTCAGGGTTGACCGTGTGCTGGGAGGAGTATCGATCCTCGAGAGTTATGTCCTGTAGCTGCTCGGTGGGCTGTTCTTGGAGCAGGCTCGCCGTCTGAAACTGCAATAGAGAAGGTCTTGTTAGCTGGTTTTGCGTGTTGAATGCTTAACAGGGTTATAGTTAGGGTATTAAATAAGTTTATCATATTTCGGATAGAAGTATCTAATTGTAATTAATAAACTGTGGATATATGTATTGTACACGATTTCGCAAAAATAAACGTATTACTTTTTGATACATTAAATATTTTTTTGTTTCATTGCACTTTATATTTTTTACATGCTGTATAAATATTAATACAGTTCATAATTCAGTAAGAATTCGAAGACTCGAAGTTTTGAATAATAATAAAAAGGTTCACTTAAATACAAAAGCTAAGATAGTAATTATCTTTTACAAAATAGAAATTCCTGAACTTTATCACTAATGATTTATATCGTGGCCGATACGAAGTAAAAGAGAATAATAAAAAATCCGTACACAGTGATTCGTAACCTGTGATTATAGATCATGTTATGTAAAATAAATGATTAAATTCATAATTCGCTAGAGTATGAAGTGAATTTCACATTTCCAAGGGCGTAGCCAGGTTATCAGTCGGTGGCAAAAATATTAACACATAGACTGCCACAGTGAAAAAGGCCGTACGTAGCCAGACACACTTAATTTTATTTTTAAAGTCATAAATCGTTGATCTGCGTTTTGTTAATACAGGCTGTTGGTCTTGATTCAAATTATACTGTAATATTACATATTACGCAAAAATGTTGTAATTCTGGAAAAGGTGAGGGGCACATTCCCTGTAAAGAAGTCTTTACATTTTACAGTAAATCTTGGATGAGTGTTGGAAGGTTCTTCGGCACTGAACATTAAATATTTCATAAACTAATAGACATACGCGACTGAAAGAAACATCACTGGCCTCAGAATTCCAAGCTCTATCAAACCTCATTAAAAAGTCAGCGTTACATCCGGAGATCTACCCTTGTCATTGCCGATGAGCCTTCGAACATTCATCCAAAATTTACTGTATTTATATTATACCGAAACATTCACAGAACCAAACTTTTCTACCATTCTCAAACACATATATACACCAGATAAGAACTCTAACAATCACCACTAAACAATCATTTAGGCTGTTATTATATGTATTTCCGTCGAATAATTAGCGGACAGTAAGAGTATCTTACTTGTCTGTATCTTAAAAAATTATCCTCATTTCTGGAAGGTCTTTCACCTTAAACTCTACAGTCCCTATACCATTACGTATTTCGCGGTCAAAGGGCAATCCCCCTCCCCAAAAAAAGATTGAATTTAAGAAAGGACCAGGTGGATTTTCCCGAGAAGTTCACGGAATGAATGCGTTTCGAGGGCTCCCGCCATGAGTTGCAGGCATTAGGGTGGAATCTCTGGTATCCGTGGGTCAGACATTAACGAGACTACTCGACGACGAGAGGTTCGGAATCGTAGGAGGGACAAAGTGGGGGATGGTTGATATCTCCCTGGCGCTTTTCAAATGGCACAAAGCGGCATTGCAAGCATCGTTGGTGCAGTCGGTGCCAGCTACTTAGATAATTCGTCTTATTAAATTCTGCGTCGACGACGAGGGCCTGGGGCCCGGTCGTGACGTAATTGAAACTAAAGCGTTTTCAGCGCTCGACGTGGAACGAATAATGAGACGCCGGGGCTAATTAGACCGTCAAAGGATCGCCGGGATATTGTGTTTTAACATGACCGTCGTAAATGCAAATGCCTTCTTTTACGCGTGACTCCTTTCTTACCCCGTTCGCCTTTGTCACCCTATGCCCCGGCCCTCGGATAAAGTTGTAAATTAAGAACCCCGAGAGCGTGCGCGCGCGCGAGTGAGCATCGTGAAAGGAAATGAACGGGGGCTTCGAATTCCGCAGATTTACCAACGCGCTCGGAATTCACGTGAGCATTAGTGAAGTCGAGTGAAGCAAGGTTTTAGGATCGTTGATCTCGACGTGCTAGTTCAGACCTTTGAACCCAGTTGTATTCGTTTTTAAAGGGTAACTTTTATTTCGTTTTTATATACGACATTGAAGGTGTTTTGTAGTCTTCTTTAATTACAGGTAGAAATTTCGTTGAATCCTTAGTAGTACATGCACGCGTTTAAGCCTTTAACACCCAGACCCTTGAATCGTTATTGAAAATTTGTTATTACAAATTGTTATTTAACAATTATGAGTGATATAGGTATATGTCGTATCTTGTTATTTTGAAATCGAAAGCATCGATAAAGACCTATGTATTTTTTAATTTTTTTTATTTATTTTTGGAGCTAATACTTTAATTTCTCAATTGTAAACATGGAGATCTACTTGACATCAGTGAAAGTATTTAAAAGTTTGTTAAAAACCGTACTGTTCGTAAGTATAATAAGGTATTTTTGACTGAAACATTTAAATATTATCCTTGGATACGTATTTCATGAAAATTAATTCTATAGAGGTTTGCGAGAAACTTAAAACCTCGTCTATTGGAAGTTTCGGTGGGAAGATTAATTTGTAATGATACTGTTCGTACAAAAAATAAACTGTTGATTGTTAATGGTACTTATTAATGGAGCATGATAGAAGAGATAAAGGAAATGGAGGTTTTACCTGAAGAGAATCCAACTGAGGAGCATGAAGCAGAACACTATCAGGAACCGCTGTGACCTGCTGGAACACTTCATCTTGAAGACTAGGGCTGAAGTAACCGCCGTCTTCGGAGTAGCCTGTCATGGAGAAATTGTCTGTGACTGTTGGCTGAGATTGCGGCTGACTGTTTTGTTGCTGTTGCTGTTGTTGATTGGTCGTTGGTTGAACTGATGTCTGGTACGTTAAGTGTAATCTCTGTCCGGGATCGGACGTTGCTCTCTTCACAGCCATTTTGGTGGTGCCCTGAAAATTTTCATATTCAACGTTCCATTCTCGTAATGATTGTAAAGCATTACGACCGTATTGTATAATATTTCTTTCAACTAACAAGGGAAGGTTCTGAACCCGAAAATTCTGATTCTAATGAAACTTCGCATAAATGTAGAGCATATTGAATTATGCTTACAGCAATTTTTTTTCCTGCTCGTTTTTACTATGAGGGGTGAAATCAGCCCTTAAGGTTTTCGTGTTTTTTCGTTTTCTTGATATAACACTCCCGTATACGAGTCACTGGATATTTATGCTACTAAGCGGAGAATACGAAAGAGTCAGAGTTAAAAAGTTACTTAAATTATGAAACAAACAAATTATATTCAGTCTTCTGAACAATCTTGAAAATCGTTTTAATTAAAGTGTTTATTTAATTCAGATATATTCATCCGAATGAATCGTGGCACTTTAACAGTGAACTTTTTAAAACAACCCACCTTTGACTCCACTCGAATCAGTCTGTTATTCCTTCCGCTAGTTCGCAATTAATTTTCACTCGTGTTCTTAGTCTTTTTAAATATCAATACCAGAATTATTCGACTATATTCCATTGGTTCCACTATGAACAGCGTTACGAAACCAATTATTAATGTTTAATAATTGTTAAGTAATTCCGAATGATGTTTGAGGTATATGCTCAAAATCACCGTCTTACCGAAAAATCGAATAAATCAGTAAAATTGCTTCAAGAAATTGCATTTCTGTTTCGATTCCCATTTTTTCCAGAACAAGCAAGTGTTCTGTGACTTATGGACGGAGGTGTAATGCGTTCCAAAAATCAAGATAACGCGTTACGAATTACTGAGACGTAAATAAATAAATTCAAAATAAATATACCTTCAAGATCATGTCGGCCAGCGCCTGCGCCTGTGCCTGGGTCTGTGCTTCCTGCAGTTGTTTCTGCACGGTCGCATGACCGCCGACGGTGACGTTCGGCTGCCGGAAGTGTTCGCCATCGGATAGTCTGCGGACCTTCTCCGCAGAGGCCAATGGCGGCGGCGCTGGTACCGCGAAGCTGGTTTTACCGGCGACCTGCGACGCGCTGTCGGGTTGCGTGGTGAAAACAGTCGTGGTTGTGCGCGGCTGTTGATTCGTGTTCGTGTCCGCTGCTAAAATAACACAAAATATATTTAACGTTGACGATAAACCTGATATCCTTGAGTACCGTTCACAGTTACAACCAGGGGTTGAAAACTGTTATAATATCGATTTCGGTTCTTGAGACAGTTTCACAGAACCGTCATTTTCTGTAACAGTTATACAGAACCAAAATTTCCGTCTATATTTATTTCGGTTACGGTTCTTATATCGGTTCTAGGATCATTATTTTTTCGATTCTCATATCAGTTCTACTTCGGTTTTGTACTGGTTATGGTTGTGAATATAATCGTTTCCAATTTTATATTGGTTATATTCCAGTTTTGTAACGATTTTTTATTTACTTCATAGATATCAGTTCAGTATTTTAAGAATAAACATACATATAACAAAATTATAATAACAAAAGTCCACGAAAAAGAAGAACGAAAACTAATGATAATAATAAAAATAACATTGTAATCCGCGCTGACATTCAACATTTTTCATTTTTACTATAATTTAAACGTATTATTCACATGTCATTAGTTAAGCCATGGATATTTGAGGATGTAATAAATTAGACCTCGCCCAGTACTGCGTCGTGGATTAGAGGACATCCCGATATACTTTTATACATACACATATTCGATGATAATTAATTTAAAAATGGAAGAAGAATCCATGTAAGAATGAATACTATTACAATTGCAGTGTACACGATACAATTAAATCCTTTTTGATACTTTGTGTAAATGAGCTTGACAGCGAAACTCTGAAGTCGACACGTAGCATTAGACCCTTTTTAAGTAACTAATTGAAGAGGAGAAACGAGAGCCAGATGAAAAGAGAGAGATCGGGAAACGCGGTAATACGATTTGTCCTTCCACGGCTCGTCCCATACATATTGGCCCCTATTATGACGTTAATACGAATTAATCGTATTGCCGGTTAAGGGAACGCAGTCTCCTACCGGCACGCTCCAGTTTATGGGGAATAAATTATGATGACTGCGAGTTTCTCAACGTGCAGACCGTCCCATCGTTCGTTTCTGCGTTCCTTAATCCGCCCTTTCACGATCGTACCCGGCTGGAATGGGAATAATCTCGCTCGGCAAATGGTTATAACCGTGTCGCTGATAGTACGAAGATGGTTACAATTATTTGGAAAAATCCTGTCTGGGAAAACGTGCTCGATGATCTCGAGCAGAATGGAGTAAGCTGGTTTAAGGGATGGGAATTTCCCAAAAAATTATGAGGAAAATAGGTCTTCTAAAAACGTCCGATTTTAATGATTTCCATACAATTCTTATAAATGCGGTTCTGAATTTTCTCGATGATTTTTGTTGAATTAGAGAAGACTTGATTTGTTTAATGGTACTTTTTTTTATAAACGCAGTTTCAAATTCATCGTTAAACTTTCTTAGTTCGAAGAGTACATATTAATTGTCATATAAAAAATACTTGGACCAATGAATTGTTTGACAGGAAACAAGGTAAGCGAAAATTATAATCCCCCTGAAAATTTAAACTGTTATGAAACATAAAGAACCTTGCTGAGTGCCTACATGGCATAGAATTAGTTATATTACCAATTAAAGGTGCTACAATTTATAGTAAACATTTGTAGTCAATAAAAAGAATATTCAGTAGTATGGCACAATGAACAGTCAGACAAGAGACAGAAAGAGATATTCAAAGTAATATATGAGTATAACCATACCCCTCCAAACTAAATAAGCCTACAAACATACCCGTTTCAACTCAATAAACCCCCAATCATATTCCTCATAACTTAACAAATCTCTAACCATACCCAGGTCTAACTCAATAAGTAGCCAACCATACTCTTAAAAGACCTCTACTACCCAACCAAATAAATCTCTAACAGGGATCCAGCAACTCCATTTTAATCCTCCCTTTCTGTAATCTGACCTGCAAAGTGTAAATCTGACGAAACCTCTGAACGCTGTAACTACCAGTTTGCCCCTAAAAAATGTGTTACAATGCCACTTAAGAACTTACTTTCTCATTCTACACGCCCTCACGAACCGCAGTAGAATAAAGGAGTCGCATCCCATTGATATTTCCGTTCACGATTGATGTTAGGCGCGTCCAACGAAGACACAGTATTGGTCGGTGAAAAATATATTTTATAGCGCGGGGCATCGTTTACGACCGACACCCCTGGACAGGTATAAATGCGTGCGCATCCCCCGGTCCGACACGACGTTGCGCTCGGAGCAACCCGAAAGGAAATGGGATCCGTCTTCTCGTCGCGGTTGTGTATCGCGAAGCGGAAACTTTTCCACGACGATTTCATGAATATCTGGCCGCGTCCTGCTGGCTGCCAGCCCACCGGCAACCTACTTCCTGCTTTTTTATCTCCCCTCCCCTCCTCTCTCACCCTCGTTTCGCCCTCGTATTATACCGATCGTCGCTCGCCGTTCGAAGCGTTTTTACCCATCGCCGGGTCAGGTCCACGCTAATAAATCAACCGAAAGAAATTAATATCCGCTCACCTCCGAACGACCCACCCCCATCCTCCCCGCCCCGTTGCTCGACTATCGCTGTTCAGACGTAAATTGAAATTGTTGCGAGCGCTTTTATCCCGCGAATGGAAATAGAAATCACGGGTACGATCGATCGCGATGTAATTTCTCGCGTGTAAATTCACGGTTACGGGGCAGCGCCTTTTATTCGGTTCCCAAAGTCGCGGAATTCTGCATTCAATCCCGATCGAGATCCGTTGATTTATATAACGCGGCCCGTGACGTTTGCCTGCGAAATTTCTGCCTGCCGCGGAATAAACAGTTATTCATTAGAGAGCTAAGGATTAGTAGTCTGAAGTAAGGCGGTTTCTATTCTGTTCGGATCGTTCTGTTTCGAACGATTTTTTTTTTTTTTTTTCGTGTAAGTCATATCAATGTGTTATTTCAATTTTGGAATTGATTGTTTAGGATTTTATTGCTGTTTAACCCACTAGGACTTAACGTTGGGTTAACGCGACATTTTCCTTGCAATTTTTGAATTTAGAGCACTCAATTCTATTTTTTATGTTGTGGTTATGAAACAGGATTTCAGAGATTTTCTTAATATTTTGTTCGTTAGTATTTCCACTTCTATTTAGATCCTACGACGTTTTGAAATTTGAAGAAATTGAAGTATTTATTTATAGCACTATGATAAACTAATTTTTTTTCTTAAATCATGGAAATTTTTTAGTGTATCTTTCTTATGTAGTGGGCTTCTATAACACGATGTCTTGTATTATAAGGCACCTATATTTCGGCAAAATATGTAATATGTAAGTTATTTTATGTATATTGTTATTAAGTTGCATACACAATATTTTGTTATACAAAAACTACCGATCCAAACATTTTTTTGATAGCATTCATATTCTTTTTTATACACTTTTATAGGTAATAAATAATTATGTGTGTAAAAATCGTTTTATTTCCCTGCTTGGGACTTAATCGGTTAAAGTTTTCAGGTGTAAGGTAGCGTAGGTGTAATTATTTTCTCGTAAAGATATATTTATCCAAAGAATTTTGTAAGCTAATAATAAAAAAAAATATGAAAGACTAATTGTTTTCCAAGTGTAACAAAATACATGTGAATTGTAAAAATATTCAAATAGCATATTCATATAATTATCAATCATTTAGATAGTAATCGTTGTTGTTTGTATATACAAAAAAAATCATATACATAGTACAACATAAAAATCCGTTTGCATAACAAGTGCAAGAGTTACCAATCGATTTTTTAACTTTCTTTGGTAAAACTTTAAATCATAGAATCATCCGACGCCTTTTTTGGAATCCCTAATTTCTATATTCGTGTAAAACTCGCAAAATGTAATTTGTCGTCAATTATAATTTTATTCTGATGTCACATTTAAAACTAAATGTAAGGGAAACTAGAACATCAATGAATCAGCCGCTTACTATCAACTTGTCAAAATGCATCTGTTACGATTTTTCACCGGAAATATTCTTGCATAACTATATACACAAATCGCAAATCCATTTGACGTCGGTGCTTTTCTATAGCAAGCGTAACGACGTAAATCCTCGTGGACAAAACCGCCGGGGATTTTTGCAAATTGCCAATCATCGGTCGCGGTAAAACAGATTGTTCTCGACGAAGCGGACGCGAGTCCATCTCCCGGTTGTTGTTTTCACTTCTCGGTGGAGAAATTGTTGCGGTTCTTGCCAAGTTCGCGAGAACTCTTGCCAACGACAGGGGTGAGAAATTTATCGGCGGTTTTGTATGATCGAAAAATGACAGGCGAATGGTAACCTCGTTTTATTCGTTCAGATTGAACGATTAAATGAACGATAGAAAACTACGAAGAATCATGTAAATAGTTTTAAAAATGTTGTAACTCCAATTGAAATAACAGGCAAGAAGTGCAGTGAAAATTTAGGCAAAAAGTGTCATAAAAATTGAATTTTTTGTAACAATTAGGTTCGCGAAATAAGACATATTATTGCCTTTTGTTGTAACAAGTAATTTTTTATAAATCGATTTTTATACTTCCACGTGTTTGGTAAATATTGCCCAAATTAATCAAATCTATTACAGTTTAAGTACGATATTAATTATTAAGGTAATGTTTAAATTTAAATATACAGAAACTAAGCGGAAAGATAAGATTGGAATTTTGAATAGGTTCTGTAAGCGACACTTTTTAGAATTCTTGAATTATCGACAAAATCAGTGACTACAATTGAAAAAAGAAAATAACTATACACGGCGTGGCATAACTATAAAACCACCCTAAAATTCTCAATTTAGGAACTTTTTTTTCAAAAAAAAGAACAGGATGGTTTATATTCTCTGAAAAAGGGGTTCGTTTTTATTTTAAGCACAATACATAAAAATAGAAAATTTTAGGGTGGTTTTATAGTTATATCACGCAATGTATTTGGAGCATAAAATTCTATCGAAAAATCACGTAATTGTAATTAAATTTCGTAATCATGATGGTAAGAAAGTAGCACTTTCATTTACCGAATATTTTCAGTTTTTGATTCATATTTAATGTAGCGCAAGATGATTTCGATGAAATATACGCGGAGATTGAATATACACCGTGTATTTTATTAGCGAGTATATGGGACACGATTTAGGGGACGCTTTAAATTATCTTTACGAGGCGAATTCTTTATCGATTTGCCAAAACTTTTCGCATCGATCAGCAGATAATCGCAATATTTTACGGGTCCTCCATAACCGGTGCCGCCATCTTATCATACTTTTCATTGGATTGCACGGATGCAGCCGGCATCGAGTAATGCATCGTCAGCAATGGCTCGTATTCCACATGGGTGCTCGATAAATTCTCTGTAAATCGGCGATTATTCTTTTTTGAACGATTTTATTATTATTTGTTCGAGAAATCAATATTTCCATGAATCAATTTGCAAATATTTTTTTAAATATGTATTAGACAATACATTATCAATAAGTAATGCACTACTTTTTTTTAAATTGATCGATTATTTTTAATAAAATTGGGACCCTATGCTGTGTCAGTTATACTTATCTTTATTTTTCGAGATCTTAGGAGGAAACAGGAATGGAAGATGTTTGCACTTTAAATTATGACAGGAGTTTGTTAAGAAAAACAGGATTATTTACTTGTAGACCTAATATAATATACTTTGTAGCATTCCTGGAAATGATACATACTATTCTAATAATTCTTACCAAGCAGCGTGCATGTGGGTATTAGTTTATTATACTACAATAAATTATTTAGACTATCAAAATTTGCAGTAGTTTTAACGTAGACGTTTAATACATTGCAGTTATAATTACTTTTAATGTAATACTTTGTTTTATTAAATTAATATACAGGGTGTTATGTACCTGATTGTACAATCGGGTACAGGTTGATTTAACATAAAAAAATAAGTCGAAAATATAGAATAAATTTTTTCATTCGAACTTCGTTTTCGAAAAAAGTGACTTGGAAAATCTGCTGGATACGCGTGCAATTGAATAAGGCTTGGCTATCACGCCTGTTCATTGCATACTGTTTCTACTTACTACAATGGCGAATACACGTGTGTTAGATTGTGAATATTCAAAGTCAATTTTCTCGAAAACGAAGTCTCAAATGAACAAATTTTATTCTATATTTTCGACTTATTTTTTCACGTAGAATCACCCCCTTCTCTGTTATACCACCCTATTACACCACACCCTGTATAATTATTAAAATATAATTGACAATGTTCCGTTATTAATAAATTTAAATATTTGCCGAAAAAGAAAGAAATTATATACAAAAGACCATGTTTTCTTGTCTAGTCGTGGTCAAAAATGGCTGCAGAACGAAAGATCGATCGATAAATAATTTTCCGAGAGCGTTCATCGGGAACGATTCGTTGCTGAGGACACATTCGCGTCGGTGCGCCGAGCCTCGTCACACCGGCCGTTGTCCACGGATTGATGCAATTAGAGGAGGATTCTCGGTCGAGCCAACCCGTCGACGAGGCAATGTTTCGGTCAAATTCTCAGGAGGAATGTGAAGCTAAAAGCACGACGATTCGTCGTTGACGTGCAAATTCGACGCGATCATTCGGAATAGAATTCTCGGAACTTTTCCGAGCGGAATCGAAGTATATTGTTCTCTCTTTCGATTTCCAATTTCACAATATTTGGTTCGTGAATAATTAGATTATGAAGAACGCAGGAAATAGAAAAAATACTAAATTAGAAATACGAGTGCCTACACAAAGTGTAGAATTTCATGGTAGAATTTCGGAATTATGTTCATTTCGTGGTAATTCAGAAAATGTAGGTGCTATCTCAAAGTAGCACACAAGAATAATAAAGAATTTTCTTTAGATCCATATTGTTCTTATAATCTCAAATCACAGGCACGGTAATTTATTCTACACACTTATTTAAAATCAGGGTTCATATCAGAGTGAACTTGATATTATTGCATATTCTGTAAAGATAACAAATGTACTTATTATTTCCTAAAATATAATCAGTTCTTCTATTCTATGTCTTTCCTTTCTCCAGAACAATTCTTATTACATTTGATATGGACATAAACAATTTCTACTATGATCATACTAATTTTAATTCGATTAACTAGTTTCTGGAAGTTAGCAACGATTAAGTATGTCTCGGTAATGTAATATTCGCTTATCTTATCTTCATCGCTACATCTATTTCACACTATATCATTAGGTCTGCCTACAGCTATCCTTTCTAGCACGTCTTGCTAAAGTAAAACATGCTCATCTATCTTCATCTATTTCACACTATATTACTACATCTGCCTATATCCAGTAAAATCCTCGATGGGTGTTCGAAGGCTCCTCGGCACTGAACATTAAATATTTCATAAACTAATAGCCACACACGATTGAAACAAATATCATTGGCTTCAGAATTTCAAGCTTTATCATTACACCAAACCTCATTAAAAAGTCAACATTACACCTGGGGATTCTCCTTGTCATTGTCGAGCAGCCTTCGAACACTGATCGAGGATTTACTGTATACCCTTTCTAGCACGTCTCGCTAAAGTAAAACACGTTCATCTACCCTCATCGTTACATCTACATCACACTATACTACTACATCAGTCTACATCTACCCTTATCAGGTTCCCACAAGAAAACACTGAAACCATACAACAAAGAATGCACCAAAACCTCCTCATTTATCCAGAAGTCAGTGAATCAAGCATCAACAAAAAATAAAAAGAAACGAAAAAACCCCCAGTTCTCGTCCTACACTTCCGGTCGGAAAAACCGTTTGTGTACCAGGGCGTTAATTCCGCCAGATTAATTTCAATACACCGAAAGGGGTGGGGGGGTTGGGAGGCAGAGGTTCCGCGAAGAATCCGCGCAAAAGGAACGGATAGTTTCTGTCCTTCCCCCCCGTTACTCCTGGCAGCGGTCGCCAACGAAATAGCGCATAAATCGCTAACGACGCACACTTTGTTACAAAAGCTCGGCCTCCACCCCCTCCCCCTTTTCACCCCTCAGTCCTGACTTGATTTATCGTTCCAACGTGGACAATGCGAGAAATATTCTGGCGTGCTCGCTTCGTAAATCACGATTCTTCGGCAGTCCATAGCGCGCGCGCGCGCGCGCACCCGAGCGGAGGAGCGATTCCTCGCCCCGGTTGAATATCACGCGAGCTGCTTCTGGCAAATGTACACGCTCCGAGGGATAGATGAACAACGAAGGGAAAGACGAACGGGACAGGGGAAGGGAGAGGGTTGGTGGATCTAGGGGATGGGCAGATACGGGCGAATTGAGATACGTCGCGGGCTACATAAATCATCGGAATCGCGTCCGCGAATTCTGTGTTCTCAGCGTCTGACTGAGAGAGAGAGAGAGAGAGAGGTATGACGATCGGATTAATATTTCTTCGACGGAAACAATCCACTTCGGAGGGTTGTTTGTGTATTTTCGCGCGACGCGATTAATGTTGTTTCTTTGGGGTCGGATTCGATTGTTTTGAGTGATATAACGGTGTGGCTCGGAAGTACAGTAGGATCACCTGTAACGTGGAAGATACACTATTGGTCAAAAGTATGGGACCAGGTCTGATAATTAAGAAAAGAGAAAATATTATTCTAGAAAGGTATGATAAAAGTTGGTGTGCTAAAACTGATTGGATATTATTTGTAGGTATATTGACAGGGGCGGTCCAGGGTTGTTGTCCGTTCGGGTGCAAAAACATTATCGCTGCCTTTATCAAGTTTAATGTTATTTAATTAAGAATTTTATATGAAGCGTTTACTTATATAAGTACGAAACTAACGTATAATATTTGTAATAATGATGTTATGATTGATAAATAGCAACCATTAATTACGTACACGAATTTAATCCAATAAATATAGCTGAATGTCTTATGCTATTTTGGGCTGCCCATAAAGATAGTTTGGTTGATTGAATTCTGTTTGTCTACAATTTTAATGCTATTTATTTTTGTCAATTATATGTTGGATATGGTCATGAAATTTTATGATAAATTAATTTTAGTTCAGAGGGGGGAGAAGAAAGATCATTAATTTCTTTCTTTTAAGTTCTGCAGGTATAGCAATATTCATTTTACAGTATTCTTAAACCATGAAACTTTATACAACGAGATTACTTTAAGATTCATCTTTGTGGAAACGAAACTGACATTATACTTCAATCCAGTCGTACTTTCGTAAAATTTGAGGGAAGAACAGCTATTTCACTTTTTCATTCATGTACGATTAAGGTGTTATTTTCTGTTTCAAAAGATCGAATACTACTTAGATTACAAGAGGATCCACTCGCGAAACCATAATAGCGTTTTAGACCAAGTAACCACAACACCTAACCATTATTACAAGGATTCTGCGTGAGCAGATACCACGTCTGTCCGTTGAGCATATTTAAGGCGAAGTTAACGTAACCTGACAGTTAATATAACTCGGTCTGTTCCTTATGATTACAGCTGGGAAAATGTATGAGGGCGAGGGACAAGAATAGGAGACAGCGACCGAAAGGGAAGGCACAGATAGTCCAATCGAGATACGTTCTTGGAGCACCATAAATCATCGAAATCATATTCCACAGCTCTGTGAATTTTCACATTAGGTACCTACTATTATATCAGTACCATTACTTTAATTACATTTAACTTTGCAACATTAAAACAGTTGAGTATTTTTATTTGTTCTTGAATATTAAATTGAATTGTAAAAAGAAGCATAGGTATATATTACGTGTTTTATTTCACGTGTATTGTATTATTCGCATAATTTTGTGATATTATAGACTGCAAGACTTTCACACGAGCATATATCAAATATATTAAGCAGAACTTACCAGTGGTCCTTTTCTGTATAATCTTCTCCTCGATGAGTGCTCTCACGCTGACTGATGCGGTCTGCAACGGCGGACCGACCACCTCTTTCTTCTCGCTTTTCTTGTTCTCGGCGTCCTGAAACAATGAAAAAAATCAAAAACAGTCAATAACATTGATTTACCTCTGTGACGCAGTTTGTTATACCTTAACTTACATTAATTAACCCTCGGGAAGCGGACGACGAGACAGTCGCGTGCAAGGCGGGCCCGGGTCAGTTCTGACCCATAGTAAAGTTTCTCTTGTGTGTGTTGCAAAACAGATTTTCACATGAGAATATTACTTTTCTTATTCGTATTTTCATTATTTCTTGTCAAAAGAATAGTAACAATTTAAGGGAAAGGTGTGTATATTTTGTATATTATAAATCGAGGAATATTTATTCTTGCAGGTCGGTACAATTCATACATAAAATGCTTCACTGCGTGATTGCACAAACTGACTCCTTTTCAACCCCCCTCCCCCTGGAATAGTTCGAAATTTGTCTTTCCTAGTCGCTTGTGTGCTGAATACACTAAATTCGCGATAACTGCCTGCTGGATAAATATCTATATATATAGTGTTGTACACACGTGCGCACCCTACTCTCTGTCGTCTTTTGTAACCAAGAATTGGTCTTTCAACTCATGCTATTGGCTCTCGATAATTACCCGTTCCTGGAATTGCCCACCTCGAGAGCTTCCAATGCGGGTAATTATCGCGAGGTTACTGTACTGCCTACAAAGTGTTTCCTTTGAATGCATGTGACTTTTTTTATCGCTAGGTCACGGAAGAGTGGAAGAGTTTGAGTTACAGGACTCGTTGAGATGCACGGGTTAAACTGTGACGTAAAACAAAGCCATGGGTCACGAGTGACCCGGCGTCCGCCGGCGGAGGGTTAATCATTAACATTCTTTATTAAAGGTAAAGGTTTATAAAAGGTAATGCACGAAGGAACGTTGACATTGCAATTGTAATATGTTAACCTGGGAAAACCAGTCAACTTGTCATCGTTTCTTGTTCATATTTACGGCGATCAGTTTTACATTTTCTATTTTACTTACCGAAATATAGCTTTATTCGATCATATCAGATTTATTTGCTTTATTCGTGACGCAAGATGTGTCAGATAGTTTTTATTTATTTCTAATTGTATCTGTCTGAGCATTTGCGAAGGAAGAGTTATCTCGTTAACAATGCGATAGATGTGACTATATCGAAATGCATAAATACAGAATTTACTGTAGATTGCTACCAGACGTTTCTACATAGTACTGTGAAAATCTCGTTGGAACCAAAATCCGGGTTAGGTATTGCAACAAAGTTGCGTTGCGCAATAGAAGACGCCGCTTGACCTCGACTAGAATTCGCGAATCGTCTGGGTAATCTAATTTTACATGCCTCGTTACCCGACGAAAGATTAGAGGATGTTTGGGTCAGAGATTGGAAAATTCATTATTTAGATAAAGAGTTTCGAGTAACGAACAAAAGAAAAAAAAAAGTATTTCAACATTTAATTGCTGAAATGTGGAAGTTTCAATTTTTGTAGTATAATAACATTATTTCTCGCATAAATAGAAATTTGGCAAACAATTTTTTTATCTCGTTAACTGGTTAAATGTCATTATGGCGATGAAAAAAAATCATATAAAATTCAACCCAACTCTGCATTAAGTACCACAAGAGAAGTGGAATGAGACAGCAGAGATCAGACATTTCAGAGTAGATTATACAAGAAAAAGAGCAAGAAGATACAGGTAACAATTCAAGGACTGAGGGGAGGAGACTGAATGGCAGCACAAAAGAAGTAAGTTGCAAATGGTTGTTACTGAAAACTTTTAGTTCAACTTTAATAGGTCGACTCTTCATAATTCTTAATGTCCGAATTTTGTACGTGTCTGGGTCGATACGATCATAGACATAGAAATATATTCGTCGTCATCCTGGGCCAGCGTTCCAGCTTTACAAAAAGACAGGTTGCTATCGGAGGATCTGCTATGTCTTTCTGATATAGCTGAGTCAACCAATCAAAACCCAGACCCCTATAACCAAGCTGCACCTGGATCTGGACATTAAATCCTCGTGGCCTGTCTATCCGATCGCAATCTTCGTACACTCGAACGTTTCAGGGAAGCCTCCGAACACCCTGTCTCGTTCATCACTGGCCATTTCGTTAATCGGAAACGCGTCCTCATGGGTAGAGGTGGGGGATGATGCACCAAGGATACTTCGATCGGAGTCTAGCGCAGATTAGTGGTCCCGATGAAACGAAGGGTTAATTGTTCCAGGCTTCGCGTAATTAGGATACGTCCACGTCGGACGAGCATATATATCTTCGTTCCACGTTCGCGGTTCCGTCCCCTTCGAGGAACCATGTGTCACCGTTCCGTGACACACACTCGCCCTTCTACCCCGACATCGTCATCTTGATCAGGCTCCTAAATGGCGTGAGCTCTGGGCCGGTAATCGCTGATCGTCATCGTGCTCCTCAATTTCCTATTCGCTACTTCGATATGTAGCCGCCGTATATGCCGTCCGTTTCTGCATCCTTCATAAGCCACCCCACCTTGTATATATATCACCGCTCACGAAATTGAACTCTGTCTTTGACGTGGCGTACCGCGTTCGCTTCATGAATATTGATCGGCGGCCGTTAATGCGCGAAATTGATTGCCGAACGCTCGCCGGCTCCGACTCATCAATTCGATCCGTGTCGATTCCAGCCCCCCCCCCCCCCCCCCCTGGACGAACCCTTGTACGGTAATGCACGTTCAATTCTTTTCTTTTTTTCTCGCGCCGATTTTAATTGGGAGCATCGTTCCCCTCTCACCACCACGTGTACGTGTTCGTCGAACCTTTTCGCGACGGGTTTTCATTTTTCTTGGTTCTATAAACTTTTTTTTTCGATGTTTATTCCCTTCGTTTTTACCTGCTCGGTTGTTGATTGCTGAACGACGACGGGGTGGAACCGGGACCGTGGGATTTCACGGGTTGGAGATAATTGTGCGTGCGTGGTTTGGGGGAAGATATGTAGTACGGTGTTGATGATTGTTTTAAGGGGGTGTCAATGGGGCAGGGTGGAGAAGCGAAGATAATCCGTGCGGTAAATTTTAGGCGTTTCGTGAACACGAAGAGGGAGAACTTCTGATTGTAAATAGGGGACAGAGAGTGGATGTTTCTGTTATTTTTGTATTTTTTAATAGAGAATGCGTGGCGGATAGATTATTTGAGCTTGGCCAGACTATAATTATCTAGTAGAAGTAGAGTTTGTTTGTATGAATTTTATGTTATGATTGTTTACCGTGTCGGATTTTAGGACGTTTCTAAATCCCCCAATGTGCATGCCGTGAACATTTTAACTTAATTTTTAAGTCGGTTAAATGAATTAAGATCATTTTTAGACGAAACATATAATTCTCCTAGAATACATGCCTGGAGAATCCTTCAATTTAACACTTCGACTGCAACAGTGAAAATGGCCGTACGTAGCCAGACACACTTTACCTCGTTTTTTAAAGTCATAAATCGTCGAAAATATACGCGTATAGTTAACAGAGACTGTTGGTCTTGTTTTAAGTTATACTGCGATCTTAAATGTACGCAAAAATTTTATAACAATATTTAGATAACCCAGCTTCTTTGCAATGCACGTGTCACCCATATTTGGGTGACGTGGCAGTCAAAGTGTTAAATGTAGATACTCTGAATACTAGGGAACTGGAATGAACGAAACTAGAAATGAGGAATTATGGATAATATTTTTTATACATATTTTCTATGGGAAAAATATATATATGGTAATATATTGGAAAATTCTCTTTAGAATAAATTAAAAAGTTAATTTTCATAGACGTGACCAGAAGCAAAATCCAACCAAAAGCTGACATTGTTTAATAAACGAGTACTGAAAATTCCATAAAACTTCTCGCATCTTGTGTTTTATGTTTTAACCGATCAACCAAAAATTATCATTTGAAACTTTAATCTGACTTTCTAAAGAAGACATCTACGTCATCATAGTTTACCACGAACTAATAAACGTGGAAAAATTGTACCATTTAACAATAAGGTGAAATTAAAGTCTAAAAATGAAAGAACAAAAATACCCAGAACTCATGTAGTAAAATCAACAATTTTCGTTTGATTTCCTACTATTTTTCTTTTAAATGCGAAAACGAACCAATTCTATTTATCCGAGAATTAAGCTTTAATCGGTTCCACCGACGCGCGAGTCTACGCTTTCCAGCTTACGTTAAAAATATTCGCCGAGATATATTCATCGGGATCAGTCCGGCGAGCATTTTTGTATTACTCGAAACGTCAACGAATCCCCTTAATCCCCCGTTCCCACGTAACGTCAGCCGACAAAACCTTAAACCGCTCTCTCGTCCGGCGCTACAATTTCCGCCCATGGGATTCAGACGCAGCTGCCAATTTCACCGACACATTCGTCTGACTTGTGATGTCGAGGTTTCGACGAGGATCGACTATTCGCGTTCTCTCGATTTTTTCGTAACAATTGTTAACCCCTCCCATGCATCCCTGTGGATTTTATGCATTTATAGTGTGTACCTGATCGTTTGAAATTCAGTATATCAAAAAGTTCAATAAATTTCAATACCATTGTCATTTTATCTGGGATTCCGCCAGAGCCTTTATTGTAGGAAAGAAATTTCCGTTTGCTTCAATTTTTTGTAAATAAATCTGTAAAGATCGATATGTGTATAAAAATTCGCTGCTCACTAACAGTCTAATATTGTCTATTGACCGTCACGTGAATACTAGAGATAGCGTGAACTGCTACTTTCATTCGTATTTCATATTTATAATCGATTCCTCTACTTCATAAGCGCCCGGTTTCAGTCCCAATTTTCGGGCAGTAATCCAACTTCTACTGTATTAATATTCAATAGTTGACCCTTTGACTGCGGTAAACTTTAACTAAAAACAATCAGCATGTGCGGCTGGATATTCACTTGACACATTGTGAGGGCGTATATAATACACTTTTCGTATACAGTAAATCCTCGATGAGTGATCGAAGACTCCTCGGCACTGACAAAGACAGATTCCCAGGTGTAACGCTGACTTTTTAATGAGGTTTCATACAGTTTGGAACTCTGAAGCCAATGATATCTGTTTCAGCCAGAAGTATTTCGTGTTCACTGCACTCATCAAGAATTTACTGTATAATAATAAAACAGGCCACCTAAATATCTTCTCTACCTGTGATCATACGAGAAATATTTTTTACGCAATTTAAAATGTCTCAAGTGACGAATCGGATGGCGGCAAAAATTCGTTAAAAGTATCATCTTTTAATGGCTTTTTCAAGATCACCCATGTTTTGTTTTATGTACATGCACATAATTTTCCCTGTTGTATGTTACAGCCGACATTATTATGCATTTATCCATTTATAATAATATAATCTTAAAATTACTATGTATTCTAAAAATTTTCAATTCACTTATATAATTCTTTCCACCATCTGATTCGCCTCTTGAAACGATTTAAATTGCGTAAAAAATATTTCTCGTATGATCAGATAGAGAAGACATTTAGGGGGCCTGCTTTAAGGTGAACAGAATATTTTAACCCTGTATATACACTTTCCGCAGTCAAAGGGTTACAATTCAAAACAAATTGATCAGCACCCACGAAAATCGTTTCACTACGCGAGCCCACGTGCAAAAGCTTCGCAAAAGCTTCGTTAAAAGATGGGAATAACCGTAATCAATCTTACCCAAAATTGTTATAAAAAAAGAAAATTAAGTTAGATAAAGACATTAAGATTCTCCCGGGGAGAAATTCGAATACTTCAAATCAAGCTTTCGACCTTCTAAAACTGCGTTTCGAACTACTGTGCGTGCACGCGTTCCATAGCACGGCAAATGGGTGTATTCAGGAGTTAGAAATCCGTATGCACTCACGAGGGGGGGTCCCCATACTCCGCAGTGAACCGTGAACGCCAGGAACGTTCACGTGTCCCCGTACACCGCGGACTTCTAATGCACGCGATCGAGGACAGGCGTGCACACACCGATCATAAAGGCACCCGCCGCCCCCGAGCATGAATATGAATGTGTACACAGAGATCAGAATGAATGGATCTGGACGCGGTCGCATGAACGGAACGCTGGACGTGAAACCGGATACGGTGGATGCGTGCGGACGCGACGAGACGCGACGCGGATTCCGAATCCCCCGCAGATGAAAACGCGGCCGTACGAAACGAGAGCGCGCCGCTGAAAACCACCCCCCCCCTTACCCGTAACCAGGTTCAGATTCAATCTACATAATGGAGAAAGCTCGAGACAATGTTTGCACGGGGGCCCTCTCGTCGACCGTGCCCCCTCCCCCTTATCTATCCCATCCAACCTCTTTCCGTCTCCGGTCCGCTGTGGATTGCCAGTAAGGGGAGTGGGATCCGGGTAGAACCAAAGAGCTTGTTAATGGGTTCATTTGGATTCGATCATCGCCTTACCTTTCTTCCATCTAGCCGTCGCCACCGATTTCCCTCTCATCGAGTCTTTACTCATTTACTCGTCTCAGTCTTTGCTTTGCCGACTCACCTCTAACTCCCGTTCTTTGTGAACCGACCGGGTTCGCCCCTCGGAGGAGGATCGAGGACGCGAAATCGACGGGGATCGTGATTGGAAGTAAGGTCAGGGGTGGGGAGATATTGATTTTTGAGAGACGAGGGTGTTTGGCGGGAATCTCGATTCGGTTTGTCGAAGGATCTAGGGATTTAATCGACGTGTACTGGTGATATTTTATTAATCGATATTTGGCAGTTTACTGGGACCGTTATTGTCGTGACTCGATAATTTTGACTGTCTCAAATTGGCGGATATTTTATGCAGCGAGTTTTCTATTTTGTTCTTTGTTCTGTATTCAATGAGATATTTAGAAGAAGAAAGAAATTCCTAGGTTTGCTCTGGTCTTTATGAATTACTTTAGAGGATCTGATTTTACATAAAAATCCGCAGAGTACTCATGACTATGTCGATACCTTGGATAAATTTCGTTTAACGACTCAGAGTTAGGCAGAATTTTATTCGAATAATACATAGTGAAAAGCAGCAGTATCTAAGGGTGGCGTCTTGAGCTTTAAACAGTTACTGAGATTAGATAATTGTTCAACAAATGTCGATTCATGCATAAAGAGGTATTATTTTATTATAAAAATTGAAATTTCCACGTTTGAACAATTAAAAATGACGAAATATTTTTTTTACCTTTTATTCGTTATTCGAAACTTTTTATCTAGATAATGAGTTTGCCCATCTCTGTTACCACCATATTCTACTAATCAATTATTCTCATGACTCAGCTATCATTGTTCCATTAACCAGGCAGATTTCACTTTTTTGTTGTCGTTTCTTCCTTGATCCCCCAATTCCCATAGCTTAATATGGACAATTTGGTTATTTTCCATCTCTATTGATATAAACACATTTGTTGCAAGAGTCCTTTTGGTAAAAAATGTTTGTTGCGATTTTACCATGAAAGATGGACGAAGCCAGAGCTCCTACCGGCTATTTTATGAACTATGGATCAAATCAGAGCTCCTAACGGCTGTTTTATGAACTAAAACGTTAAAATAGATACGTACTCAATTGCTCATTAGGGTGCAATAGATTCTGTAAATTTTTTCGTGCCACAACTCAAATAAAAGGGTGTAGCACCTGTAGGTGCCATTTCTGAAATTTATTTCTATTTTTGTTGCGGCTTAGTTACTCTTTTTCTTTCTTTGTTATAACTAGACTTAGGATTTTATGCATTTATAGCCTATAGGGGTCTGTAAAATACAATAAAGGACAGAACTTTCGTCAAGTCCAATAAATTTTTTTATTTATTTGGAACCGAATATGATACTTGAGAAAAGAAAGAAATTCCTACATTTGCTTCTTTCTGTACGAATTCCTTTAAAAAATATCATTTTGAATAAAAATCCGCAGTCTAGTTATGACACACTATTTGTGTTCTTGTTGGTCCTCAATTTCAACTGTTCTTCTTTTCCCAATTAATTTATTATAATTCTCATTTAAAACTGCCTTAGAAAATATTCCTTCGCAACCAATCACTGCACACACGTACAAGAACAATTCCCCGCCGCCGTCCCTTCGCGAAGAATCCAGAACGAGACCCTATTTACAGGTCGGCACGTTGTTCATTCCAACCGCGGTGTTTCTTCATCAATTCACCTCGCGAACCGTCTTCCGGATGAAAATTACAGAGAATATCCGGCTTTGCTTACCACGGTGACGCGGGGGGACAAACTGCATTTTCATCCGGCGCGGGTAGAATTGAATTTCCAAGAAGAATTTCATGAAGTTTACCAAAGGCAATGTATATAGGCGTGCAAGGTTCAGCGACATTACCATATGAATTCGCAATCCGAGAAACTCGCGCGCGGCCTCGTCGTTTAATCAACCCGTGATTTCATTGAAAATCTCGCGTCCAACCCCCCCCCCCGTCCCCACCCCCCGCCGTCCTAGCCCCTGAAGTGTAATCAACCGGCGATTTCATGAAAATCTCGGCCGGTTACGGTGCACCGTGCTTTTTCGCCGCGACGCGTCTACGGGCGATAATCGCCGTGGTTCTGGAGAATGAAAAGAAAAAAAAAAGTAAACACGAAGAAGAAGGAACGAGTGGAGACGAGGGGCGGAGATCCTCTGGAAGAGATCCGCTCGACTTCAGCACGCCCATCCTTTTCCGCTTCCTTCGTCCCCCATCGTGAGCGGAAAGTCCGAACGGAGAGAGGCTCTTAATAAGGTCAAGGAAGAGAGTCTCGACTGTTGCAGTCAGTTGGAATAGAAAGATCAGCGATTCTCGTACCCACCCCCCTTTCGTGCCCTACGCCCAACCGCCACCTCCTCCTGTAGTCTTGAAGCTCTTTTTCCTCTCTGATTAAAAATGTCTTAATGAACGGCGTGTCGTTTATAGGAAAGCGCTGAAAAGAGATTCGCTCGGGAAAAGTTTCAACCCCCCCTCCTCTGATTCTCTCCTTCGCGCCAGGCCGTGATATCGAACGGTGGCACGGAAATATTTACAGTATTCGATGGAATAATGGCTGAGATCGTGTTGCTGCGGTTAATGTGGTTGTAGGTTCAGATATTTGAATATACAGGGTATCGGTTATAGGTATTCGCCCCACTTCCATTTCTGCCGATTCATTAAAAAAGTGTGTCAAGCATCTTGGAAGGATTAGTTCTCTTTATATTGTAATGAAGTAATTAATGCTCAGGATTTTTTGCTGAGAATATATAATACAGTTTTGATGAAAATTCTGTACGATTCTTCAGTGGGAGGGTAAACAGTTACGAGCAATGGTGTCGTATTAGGTGCACCAGTAAGTAGTCCAGTATCTTTTGTGAAATTTTGGATTGGTTCTGATACAATTCGATACTCTGTGCTATTGATAGTATTCGTTATTTGTTTCCACTATTTTTTGGCATTTTGACTAAACACGAGATCAGATAGGTATGTTGAACTTGACCCATTAACATTTTTATAACTTATAATATGAATCCATAATCATTACTAGATTGCGGATTTTATGCATTTATAGCCTATTGAACTTTGTGAAATACAATAAATGACGACACTTTTATCCGGTCTAACGAGTTTTCTATTTTATTCTGAACTGGATAAGATACTTAAGAGGACAAAGTAAATCTCTACATTCACCCCTGTCTTTACAAATTACTTTAGAAAATCTCATTTTGCATAAAAGTTTTTTCGCCTAGGGACGGCATTACACACCAGTTATGATTGGTCTGGAATGGGTTAAGCTGTATTCCCGGTATACAGGAACCATAGTGAATTACTTATTGTTACACATAATATTTCATATCTTCGCGGTTTATTGAATTGTAGTATGTTGGAAATAGGTATCTTGAAAATAAATAAAACATTTGACGATCTATCATTGCGATAAATAGAACACATATACAGTGATTCCTCGATGAATGCGACTCAGGTTCAGCTTTAGGTAAAAAACAAATTTATGAGGGGCTGGAAATCTTTCCACCTTGCCACGAATGCCCCGAAGCGAATCGAGTATGTCGCACTCATCGAGACATTACTGTACTCGTAAAGTTTGGTTCAATATTTCAGAAACACTCTGTTTAATCATCAGCTTATATGTGTAATTCCTAAATAGATTTTAGAAAGATAGTTTTAAAAAAAATCCTTTATATCTAATAAACAATCGAGGGACAGAATTAACGTAGCGACCTGATATTTTAACACTAGAACTACCACTACTACGACTATAAATGCGTACCTATTTCGATTAGTCGATAAACATGGCAAACTTTTGAAAATTTACAAATAAACTAATTTCCTCACTTTTATATCGCAATAAAAGTTGCACAAAAATGTGAGAAATGTTATAACATTATAATTATCACTATAAGAGTGTACTGACAAGTTGGTTTGACTTGTTTGGTAATGCAAGTGTTAATTCTATCCTACGTGTACAACAACGGTTTGCTATTCGTCCAATGGAATAACATTGGAATCCAGCATGACGTATTAGAGAATGATTGGGAACGTACCTTCTTGAAGTAACCACCATGAAGACGCATGTGGCCATTGAGGGCCGGTATGTTTTTGAATTTCCGATGGCACAGATTGCATTCGACCGGTTTCGGCTCGGTTTGCGACTTGTTGGTCGCCGTGCCGGTGCCAGGGGACGCCGAATTTGCCGGCGATGAACTGCCTTTTCCTACGTTCCCGCTCCCCGGCGAATTAGCCTGCGGTTGTTGCTGCTGGTGTTGCTGTTGGGGTTGCTGCTGCTGCTGTTGCTGGGCCTGTTGCTGAGCCTGCTGCTGTTGTTGCTGAAATCAGAGGATTATTGGCATCGATTAATACTGTGGTATCATCCTAAGTATACAAGAAAAATATATATTTCTGTGACACGGAATAGACTACAGATTTTATGTACATACAAGTAGAACCATGATTATTAGAACTAATAAGAAGGAAAATCAATAGGAATCAAATAGGAAATTCTTTATTAAAGATTCCTTTAGGTTCTTAATAAAATAAAAACGTAACTGAGCTCTATTCAACTTTTCGCTTCACTAAATTTTAGACACCTGAATTTTTCTAAGAATGCATAAAATCTGGTGTCTACTTATTACTTTATAACGTTCGTAGATCTGTAAACATTAGTTAGATAAAACTTGTATTTTCTATTTATGTTAATACAACAATTAATAATACAAGAAACTTCGTAGTTCTTCTAAAGTGTAGTATAATCTAACATAAACTGTAGTATATTTTTCAATAAAGGAAATGAATTCCAAATTAATTCTCTCGTTTACACAATAAACCAGAAGGTTATCAATTTGCATAAAGATTCAAGGTCTGGTCATTGTTAGAGTATATTAGTGTTGCATGGTTATAAATTATATTCAATTCTGCGACACTGGTGTTAACGAAGCTTCAAAAGAAATCGCTTCACACCTCGACGGCACAATTAACAGAAACATCCCGCGTCCCGAAACTCTCCACCGCTTTTTCACTTTGAAGAATCGAGTGCACTCGACGAGACGATTACCATAAAATTAAATATTCTATGGAAAATCTCTTCAAACTGCACGTTTTCGTCTCAGCAGCGATAAAGACGCTCTTTTATGTTCCGTTCCTTTTTACCTTCCCTTTCAACGCGTGGAAAAATTATTCGTCTTCCAAGTTTAAAGAAAGACCGAAGAGGGAAGGTCGAACGGGGGAAGAAAGGATAACGTATTGCGGTCTTACATCTCAAACTCTGGTTCGTACGCTTTATCCCCAGTCTTATCCGCCTCAGTTTGAAAAAATGAATCTTTGAATTTTCCGCGACGAGAACGTACTTTCATCGATCGCGGAGAAAAATCGCAAAGAGTTTCGATGAAAAGTTAAAAAGAGTATTCCGCTTTAAAATGACTGCTTCATTATCTAGGATACTTATCAATGATTAAATATACTTATCATTCTAAAATTATGGTTTTCAAATTGTTCCTTTCATATGTTTTACATGGGAGTTTCGTTTGAACAGTGTTTGAAAAATTATTTTCTACTTTTTAGCGCATTTCGAAGTCGGTATATAGTTTTTAAAAAAAAGTTTTTATTTCAATATTAGTTAAGCAATAACCGCAAAAAAAATTCAGAGGGAACTAAATACTTTGGATTATTTGGAAGGCCACGATCCGAACGATCCTCTTTCAAAATCCGACCACAAGAACCCACGAAACGATTCGGTGTTCCTCGGGCCGATTCTGTTCGAGAATTTATCGCGCAACGTAATAAAAATTCTAATAAAACCCGTTTGCTTCTTTCTTCCGGCGTTTCTCCGTTTCATTCTCCCGAGATAGCAAGCTGAGATAGGGGGTGGGAACAGGGGCGATGCGTGATAATAATATGGTTGGATGGAGAACGCGGAATTCCTTCTGGCCCCCTTTTCGGTTAAGTTTTGTCGGGAGCCAGGCCATTCCTCTTCCGGCTGGTTCGAACAAACGCTGGTAACTCCGAGAACTTCGTAAGCGTTAACGGAGAAAGAGAGAGGGTAGTTCAGGGGGTAGACGTGGGAATAGCTAAGTACAGATCAAGAACGATGCACCTTGTTACGCGGCATAACGTTCTGTAATTTTTATCTGCCTCCGAGGGATACGGGGAAACACGGGGGGGGGGGGAAATGCTTGTGATATACGCGTGCTATTTGCTCTTTATACGCCTGGAGTTGTACTTTTATTTTTTTGACCCAACTGCGTTGGCGATACACGTTCACCTGATGTGAAACGGATTAAACGATCGGGGGATGTTACGGGCTGTTTTCGGGGGGGGGGGAATAAATAATTAATAATAATTGATTTGAACTGTGTTTTTCTGTTTTCATAAAGTGGAGTGGGTAGAGTGAGGATTTTATATATTGTGAATTTTTTATTACGATTAACCCTCCGTTGTCACCAAAATGTCTTTGAGGCATCATTGAAAATGGTACTACTGACGCTATGTAGTAGTAATTTGAAGTATTGGAAACTGTATTTTTCCAGAATTTTGTTTAATGTTTTAAAGAATTTATTTAAATACAATGAAACTTTTAATGTCAATTTTTAACCATGAAAATGTAATCTACGATATTCACACTTCATCTCTGAAGTTTTTGCGACTTAATTTGACGAATAGTTTTTAAACAACAGTTGACTGAATATTGGCTTGGGTCAAATTGAACCAGTGTGACAAGTACGTTTAAAAAAGGAGGTGTGACAATGGAGGGTTAATTCTTTGCTGCATAGTATGTTGCTGTAACCGTTTCTATTTTAATTTTGATTTATTGATATGTATGCATTATGCGTTTACACCCTCGTGATAACTGAATGAATACAAAAAAATTATTGCGTTTATGATACTTTGTAAAGCACAATGTGCAATGAATGAGGATAAGAAGAATTGTGGTGTTTAAGTTGTTACTTGAAGTTTTATTTAAATATATTCTGTATTGAAGAAAATTTTGTTATAACAATTATTAGATATTTTTATTAGAAATATGTATTTTCTTGTGACACGATTCTTTTTCAAATGTCTCATAGTTTACTTTATAATGAGGTACCAATGATATTTCTTTATTGTATAGAACTACAAGTGAATGTATGCTGCGGTGTAAAAGGAGAGGCGTAAACAGGTCAACGACAAAATTATAAAATTAATTGTTGTAATCCATTGTGTGAATAATGGTTAATTAATGAAATTTAAACCGGTCAAAAGAAAGTTCCAACAATAATCAGTGAAACAGGACCTTTATAGTCAGACATACAATACGAATAATGTTGCCATTAATATTTAATACACAGTGACATCGCTAATATAAGGCGTGTGTCCAGTTTCGATTTCTTAAACATAGAACAATTTTGTATCTCGTTCGATTAAATCATATCGTAACATTGCTATAAATAATCTCTGTTTAATACTTCACCGTAATTCGATGAATTTCTAACTGAGCAATTTGGTACATTAGTTTCAATATCATTAATCCAGTAATACTATTATAACCAACACATCATTATACTAACTTGATAAATTGTTGTATAATTTATCACATTTCAAGAATGAATAATGACACACCGTTATTATTCGAACTATACAAAGCGTATTGAAACACAATATCGCATTTTCGAAATTATACGATTAACCCGTTAACTGCATTTATCTACTACAGTAGACGCCTACTTTATCACTTTACTAACAATATTTGCAACATTTCTTGACGATCGTAAGTATTAAACTTCTCTAAATGAAATTCAAATATTCGATAAACGGTGTTATTGTAGTTACTGGTTTGTTATTTATCCGTGAGCAAACACATTATTTATGCAAAAACAAAATATTGTCAAAAAATCTTTTAAATAGTTTTAAAATGACTATTAGTTCCTGATTTTTTTGAAACCAAATTTTTGCACAAGATACCAAAAACTTGCAGTGAACGGGATAATTTCAAATAAATACGAAACACGTTCAATTTTATACTCTACGTGAAACATAGAAAATTCAAAGACAACAATACATTTCATATACGAGAATATAAAAAAAAAAATTGCGTACAAAATTTATCGATCAACTATCGAGCGATTGCATTGAAATAGAAGAATCCAATTATTAAATATAATTGCACTCCCGCGCAAAAGAATGCGTACATTCATCGTTCGCTATTTCGAACGAATGCACGACGCGTGAGAACATTGAACCGAAAATCTATTGTCACATCCACAGTGTGCCACTGTCCATTACGAGGAGAACCTTTTTATTTCACCGTGGCCATTTGTTATACGGATTCCAATCGGGGGCACTACAATTACCGCATTTTTACCGATTCCACGGGCTGCAAAACACAAAACAGCCAGCGATTGCGTTCCGATCCGATCACTCCGGGTGTGCCCACGACCGCCGCCGCTTGGGCTTCAAACGAAAATTAATCTTCATTTAATTTCACCGCGTAATCCCGCGGGGCGTTAATTTTCAGCGCGCCAACGGGGTGCAAAGCTGATTGATTCCGAAAGTGGACGGGGATATTCATTAATCGTCCGAATTTATTCGACAAATTCGAAACCTGCCACGATCGATTCGTCTACTACCACACAAAAGAAATAACTGGATGGAGGGGAGTAAACAAAAAAAAAAAAAAAAAAAAAAAAAAAAAAAAAAAAATTTAGCCATCCCCGGGTGAAATCGAACATCAAACATCCACCCAGCAGCGACCCTGCACGAAATCGAATCCCAAACGCATTTCGTCCGTTACCTAGTCGATTGGAGGAAGCTAGTTGGTATTCCGTCGACGATCCTCTCCGATACTTCAATAAATCATCGAACATCAAGTCTACCCGGTACTTTATCCGCGAGGAGGCCTCCTCGGGATGGCTCCATGCCTGCGCGAACTTTCCACGACAAAAGGCGACGTTACGTAGTCAGGTCCTCGCGGTGAAATCGCGTTGCTCTGGTTTTCTCTTTCCATTCAGACCAATCGTTCGTCTATGTCGGTCTCGATTCCGTTTCCCAAGCGGCTCTGTGGCGTTGGAATCGAAGGCTGTGCTTTACGTCGAGACAGACAAAGAGGGACGCGTTTTGCTTCGAAGCGTCGCGGGGCCCGCGCACGTGCGTTCTACGTGAGACGCATCCGGAGTTAAGCTCAGTCCCACACGCTTCTATCGCGCTCCGTGGAAGGAGAATGAGTGTTCGAGACCTTTTCTTTCAGGTCGTATCTCATCTTCGAGTAGCCTCCTTCCCGTGAATATCGTCAGAACGGAGGCTTAACGACCGCCGCGTCGTGCGAGAGACCCGGCTGAGGGGTGGGGGACTCTTTTGTCGCTCGAGAGAACGTACTTCCGGTGAGTGGGCTTCGAGTCAACGCTGGGCCCCCGTGGCTGCAAAGGAGAATGAACACACCGGCGAGAAAGAAAGGAAGGAAAAAAAAAAACGTGAACCTGCCGGGAAGAACGTGGCGAGAAGTGCACTTCGCGAGAATGTTGATCGTTTAGTTAATTAATCGGGATAGGAGTATCCGGTGAACCGCGATTGTGGGGATCGTTGAATGGGGTTTGTTGAAGGGTTGTGATTGAACGTCTTAGTCGGTGGGACACTGTATTAGATTACAGTATAAAAGTTACGCTGTTTTAGTTATATTTTCTGTTAACAAATTAAATGTTGAAGAATTGATTAGAATTAAGCTGGCTGTTGGAGATCGGTAAGTGGGTATTTAGAATGGTTGTGATTGAATTTCTTAGCCGATGGGTCATTATTAGATTGCATTATAAAGTTCACGTTGTATTAGTTATATTTTCTATTTACCAACGGAATGTACAAGAATTTATTATAATTAACCTGGCTAGGGGGATCGTTCAATGCGATCGTTGAAGGGTTGTGATTGAATTTCTTAGTCGGTAGGTCACTGTATTAAACTACAGTATTAATGTCATGTTATGTAAGTTATATTTTCTATTTACCAACGGAATGTATAAGAATTTATTATAATTAACCTGGCTAGGGGGATCGCTGAATGAGACAGTTGAAGGGTTAGGCTATTAAAGATTTCATCGTGTCGAGAGCAAAACGAAAATTCACATTATCGCTTACGAAAGCATAAATATCTACAGTTTACTGATAATGAATTACTAAAATATTTTCAAAACATTTGAATGTACGAAAAGGCAATAAACCAGAGAGTATAAAAATATCCAACAAAATAATTTATTTATTTTCAACTTGATAGAACCATCGATAAAGAAAATCAATTTATCCTTAAATTCTCATTTTCTACAATTGATCGATAAAACTATCAGTTTCCATAAACACTATGCATTTCATAAACAAACACATTTGCAAAAACTTGATCTATAAACACCCGCAATCTATCGATAACTCGTCATAATTGGTTAGAACGGATTTTGTTCGATCGGTCAAAAGGAAATTCGAAGGCAACATTCGTGGTATTTATTTTACGCCTGCAATTACTGTTACAGGGACGTAATCGTCCGTAGAATAGCGGGGGAGGAGCACCCCGAGAAAAGCGTCACCTTTCCGTCATTTCCGTTGCGAACGACTTAACCCGCTAAAGTACAAAATTACGACACGCTTCCGGACGGGGCGGTCCGTGAAACAAAAGGGAATTCGAATGTTCCACGGAGAGCGGCTCTGTCCCTCCTCGTCTTTGTCGAACTCACTCTCGTCGACGAGGAGAGCCTCGAAAGTGTCGGGAACCGGAGGACCGTTCCAGGAATTAACGGGGGATGAGTGCGGAAATTCAGAGAACGTGTAAAAGTAACGAGTAAACCAAAAAAAGGAAATTCAAAAGGAGGTCAATTCGAAAATGTCTTTGAGAATCTGAAGATGATGTTGGAAACGAGTAAACAGAAAGAAGTTACTGAATTGTGAAGAAGATAAGTAATAAGGTGCAAGGTTCCACTGCTTTGGACCAAACGAATCATTTTCAACCAAAAAGAAACATTTGTTATGAACAGAATTTGGATGTTTGAAATTGGTGTATAGAAATTTTGTCCCCTTATCATAATTTTAATTGAAATGTATGTGAAGTTTATTGTATAATCTACACTATCACTGTATAAAATTTGCATTGTAATTAGAGATCTGTATTATAAATAGAATGAGTTATGCATGTTTCTACGAAAATATTTTCTTCTCAGTTTTTTCATTTGCTTTTCGCATTAATTTCCGATTTTTACTTAAATTTTTGGGGACGTCGATTAAACTGTTGACCTATCGTTTCAAAATATTGTTTTGTCAAAATACATTACAAAAATTTGTAGGTCGGAACCCTGCGAACGCGAAACAAACTCAAGGAATCAGAAAAATTGAATAAATAATTGTAACATTACCACGTACCCAACAGTGGGTACACAACAAATTCTACATGAGTATACAAAAAATTCTGCAAAATTAAAATAACTAACTGTATCCATAAGCCGTTATTAAATTATAAATTAACTTATGTGTAAATAGTTGTTAAACTTAATAGATGATATTGTGTAATTGAACAAGATCTGAGTACATACAGAAAAGTGTCTTTAATATGGATGGGTAGGTAGGATCATTGAAATGGAGATGAGTAAGACTTTACAGTACAACAAGAGTAGGGGGAAGAATCCCAGTGTTAGAGATAGTGGATTGCTCACGAGGGTCGGTACAGGATTGGACCACTATCTTGGCTGCTTCTGGCATGTATGATTAAATTAGAACAATGCTGGCATAAGTTCTACTGCCCGTTTATTCCTTCCCGCTACTCTCTCAGCCCTGCCAGTTTACTACTTGGTAGATGCTAGTAGTTTAGAAACTCCCTTCGCTTCTTGCTTCTACCTCCCCCCCTCCTTCACTCACTCCTAAAACTTCTTCGATTGTCGTACAGGTTAGTTTATTATATTTAGATGGTTTAAAATTAGTTTTAGTCACCGAGTTAATTATGTTATCCACTCAAAATTATTACTATATAGAAATATATTAATAATTAATAATATTTTCAAATTTTATGAAAGGATTGACCTATTTAATAGAACATGTTGCCTTATGACTGATTTTACGCTGAAATTATTAATAATCCGTTATGTTTTGCCAAATTTAATTTTCATTTTTTTAGGAAATCAACAAGTTGTGCTACTCCAGTGATATGTATTAATGTTCTCGACAAACTTCCGACATTTTCACGTGAAAGGTGGCTGGAATATGTGCTGAATTAAAATTACATTACAATTTTATTCAAACCAAATGGTGGATTACTTACAGGTATACTTGATAATATAATTAATAGACTGTGTGATATCGGGAAACGATTCTTGAATACGGTTAGTTTGAAATATTAAACGGGATCTTCTACGTATACTTTACAGAAGACCTCAATAAAATGATATAACTTTAATATTTGCAGATCACGAGGCGAAAAAAATAAAATAAAAAATGTAGCTTACTAATTCTCACAATTCACATTACAATCTCTCGCAAAATAATGTACAGCTTCAGTCAGTCTGCCCCCGTTATTTTTTTTTTGCACGACAGAGTATTAAAACTGTAAAAAAAATTATATACTTACGACCAGACTGCAGATGTTTATGCAAATTAAAAATGTTATGGATGAATTTCTTAAAACCGGACGGAAAAAAATTGATTTACCCCGTTAAGGATCCCAGTAGGTTCTCAATAAATAGAAACTTGAATAAAACTTCAGAAACATTTCACTGTACCGAATTTTATAAATGTCTCAAAACCGCAGTCTACTTATGATTTAACAAGCTAACCCTCTGAAATAAGTGGAATACTTTCAGGAACGATAAAATTGATTAAATTTAATATTTCCCTGCACGACGACCAACTGATCCCAAAACTACCGCCTGACACGGTGCCTGTACCAACATTTGAATTCAAGTAAATAACATCTGCCCGGATAAATATTTCAGTTCACGTACCAGGAATATTACGCTCCCCGGTTAGAAATTACACGAACCACGCCGGTACCCAAAAACAGACTACCTTTTGGTCTCCTCGACTCTTGCTCGCGTTTTACGACGGTTTGCTTCATTAACTTTCCAGAGAAAGGGAGGAGGCGCGCCGCCCGCCTATGAAAATTTCGTCAAGCGGCTTCGTGGGATAGCTAGGGCGGCCGCGTTAAATTTACCCCCCATCCCCCTTCCCCTTTCCACGATGCAACAAAGGGGTTGGCCACTCCGTGAGACTTCATATTACTTTTTCAATTATATACCTGGGCTGTTGGGACAAGCTGGTGGCTGGCACGCGTTAGGGTCTATTAAAAGGGCTATCGCGCCGATACAAGGTGCAGCAGCACCGTTCGTTCCGCGGGAAAATGGCAGCTGCGATAAAATCCCTGCGGCTTACGTGTACAGGGTGGCCGACTTGAAACTACCAATTTGATTTGCATCGATATTATATTATATCACCGACGGTGGACGGAGTAAAGTAGATTATTACAATTCGGTCTTTTTTTAACTGTACACGCGTTGTTACTTTACCGGTGATTGTTCGTTGGATGAAAAGTGAATCATGAGTTTGCTGTGTAGGTGGGCATACAGTATGTTTGGTTTAAGTGTATACGCGGTATTGTTTCTCTAACTGTTGCAAATGTGGACAAATTGTTCGTATGAAAGTTGTTTGATATCCTAGAGTACACTTGCTACAAAATATTTGAATTTTTCTTTTTTAAATTATTTATATTTAGTTATTTTTATTTATTATTATTATATTAAATTTTTCTTTTATAAGTTATTTATTATTTATTGAGATTTTAATAACAATGTAATTTTTTTTAATGGAACTGTATATTTTTTTTATAAGAATTTAAGAAATGTATTTGAAAGTTCTGGTTGAACAATCATTTTTGGAATGATTGTATGAATATTCGTGGCAATTTCAGTGCTTCTTGTCTTGCAGATCACACGTTAAGTACAGTTACGAAATTTAATCGTCATGAAGAATGTCTAATTAGATGAATGTTAAAATTGTAAAGTATCTTCAACCGAGATAAATATAAAATAATGGAGTTTATGACTCAAGCTAATACTTCTAAGCGAAAGTGAGAAAATTCTTGAACTATACTAGATTTGTTACCCTCTAGTATTTTCAAATGCAATGTTATGCGAATATTTATCTTTATGGATAGCTCATAAAAAAAATAATTAATCGAACATGTGTTGCTACAACGCATAATATTATTCTTGCTCACATGCTGTTGAATAAAGGCGTAAATTTTCAAACGTTGACAGGTACATCCTTTTTTCCAGTAATTCTATAAAAGAACAATCAGATTTCTTTGGTTTGCTCGATCCCCTATCTCGGATCTCTACATCAGGACGCTGGTGTTAATTTTTAACAACTCCAGCCGCCGACTTTATCGAGAACAGGAAGGAAAGGACACCTGAAAGGCAGGTGGGAGGCTCTCTGTAATCGAATTTGTCTCGGTTCCCTTTCGGCGGTGAACTGCCATTGTGGTGATTCGGTTTATGCGTACAGCTAAAGGCGTACAGGGGAAAGGAATCTTGTCGTGTAAGTTTCCTTTGGGCCGTGGATGGAAGTTTCGTGTGTGAGATCGTGTTGGAGCTTTTTGCACGAACAAGACCGTTAGAGGCACTGGGGAACTAGTTTCGTTGAGAAGGATGATAAAAATGAAGAAGATCTATTCCGAGCACGCAATGAAACTTCGAAATGCATGTCTCGCGTAAGAAAGTACAAGACGGGACACACACTGTCGACCAAAAGTTCCAAATGATATCCTGAATTAGAGAAAGTAGAGATTTGGTTGTTGCGCAAACTTAGGCAACTGCAATTAATTGCGTACATTTACAAAAATTATCACCCTACTATCCAGTGTAATTTTGAACTCACGTAACAATTTTACCATTAAGAAGCAAATGGGAATGTTTTGTTTCACAGTTGGCCAATGTAACTTGAAGGATACAATATGGCTCTATGTTAAAAAAAAAATAAGTACAGATTTTAAAGTCACAACAGAAGAAAGTACAATCTACAAATTGCTTGTTTAATACTTGAACTACCGACGATGAACGTATATCTATTTCTGACTCGTCGATAATTATAACAACCTATCGAAATTAACTATATCTGTAAATGAACTAATTTCTTCATTTTCAGATTGCAATAGAATTTGTGAAAGATCTAAGGAAATGTATGTTGTAACATTTTAATCATTGTTATAAGAATGTACTAACTCTTTTCGACTGCTTCGGTAGTTCCAGTGTTAAGTTGACACAGAAATTTAAGGAATTCAAGAAACAGAAAGTTAAGAACAACAGAAATTAATTTGGGCAGTGGAAGGGTTCCGAATTCGAAGTCCCACTAACTTTGGATCCGTAGATTTATCGCGCAACAATAAACCCAGGATCCATAAGGAGGGGGTGGGGGTGGGACGTTCCACAAACAAAAAAGTCGAAAAACATTAAATTCAAACTATTTCCTTTCTGTAAACGAGTCTTAAAAAATGTTAAATGTTAAAAAAAAAATGGATCGAAGAACCCCTATGCTTTCGGGTGACACCTCAAAGCTCAGCAGTTCTAGGGTTAGTTTACGCAGAATGTGCAACTGATTCCAAACTTTTCGCGGGTACCGTACTTACACTCGCTACTGTCATAAGTATCTACTCCACTTTATTCAGAAACATCTCGAATATTTCAAAAGGACTAGCCTTTTCTTATAGGGGAAAGTTGCTAAATTTGGAGCATCGCCTGAGTTGGACCACTACTGTAACTTACAATGTGTAAACAATTTGCACCGTACGATAAACACTCCATGTGTGATAGTAGTGATTGCAGTAACTAACTTCTTAGCATATGTATAATTAACAAATATTATTTATCATACGGCGTAAATTGCTTAAAAATTCGATTTTGTCCTCCCCTCCTCCCTTCCCAGGTTACAAAATTTTTGCGTAATATTTAATATTGCAGTATAATTTAAAACACGATCAACTGCCTCTATTAACAAAAACGCATAAATTTTCAACGATTTATGACTTTAAAAACAAAATAAAGTGTGTCTGGCTACGTACATCCTTTTTCCACTGTGGCGGTCGATGTGTTAATATTTTTGCCCCCTGACTGACAACCTGTCTACGCCGATGGTAGTGGTACCACCTGGGTGGTCCAAATTCGGCTACCTTTCACAATAAGAGCGGTGAAACAAGTAAAACGCAGGGCAGCCAGTGGACAATTCCAACTTCCAAATTCACCACAAAAGGGAGTGAATGCTTCGAGAGTACTCAAAGTGAATACTCACCAAGTGGTGTAGCGTATTCGAAATGGCTTCTTACATCGACGTATCCTCGTATAGACACGATTTATACATATACACGTAGACGGTTCGGGTTGGCCAGAGAGGGGTGGATAGTCAGGGACGGCGGGTACCAGTAATGGAAACAGAATGGGATAATTCCGCGAACCGCGGACGGACGCGGTAATTGCGAATAATTGCATTGTCTTCGAGTCGTTCGCTCGAGTCCCTCTGTCTCCCGTTCCTCCTCCTCCGTTCCTCTCGCGGGCTCGGTGAATTGCTTCGGTACGAATTGAGAGTCGGCTGGTGGAAATTCTCATACCGATTAGGATATCTCGTCCCTCCGTTCCGCCTCTTTCTGGCCGTCTGAGGGGGTGGGGGGAACGTCCAGTTTCCGCGTCGGTTACGAAGCTATGCCGGAATTACGTTCGAACGAGGGGACACGGAGGCCGCTGCCTTCTGAATTTCATCCCATCGAGCTGTAATTAATTTTTGTAGATGGGTATTGCGGACGTGTCCAGGTGTGATTTTAATTGTCACGGTACGGTGGCCGTGATATCGCGACGATGTATGGGGGACTGTCCGATTGGACTTGAAAATTTTGTATAAATAGAGATATATGGAATTCTTTATATAGGGTGATTCATGAATGCTTGTCGATACTTGGGGTAAATCTATAGATTAATATAAGTAAAAAAACGTCGTATGAACGTGTGTCCTACACCGAGTGTAACAAAAGTGTTGTAGGTCTCTAAAATGGGTGACTTGTGAGATGATATGGAACAAGTTTTTCCGTAGTAAAAATGTTATACGAGGCTTTGTTAACGAGATATTAACGAAAAACCCCGACCAATTAGAGCTCGGCCAGCAGACTCGCGCTTTTTGTTAGTATTTCGTTAACAAAGCCTCGAGTAACATTTTTGTTAACCAGTGAACTTTCATCGAAACTATTTCAAATTATATCAATCATTGTCGCAAAGTTAAATATTTTAGTGTTGTATAAATAGACTGCGGATTTTTATGCAAAATGGCATTACAACAGCAAAGGTAGGAATTTAAATCTTATCTTAAATATCTAATTCGGTTCAGAATACAATAGAAAACAGATTGCATCTGGCGAAAGTTTTTTTCTCAAAGCTCTCATGGCTATTAATGCATAAAATCCGCAGTCTATTTATAAATCTTATGCGACACAGGGAATATTAAAGTTCGTGGATTTCATATTTAAACGAACCGAAAGGGAATTTCTGTTCGAAGATTCAGTTCCGTGGTTCAGCGCAACAGGAGTCCACGCGTCGATCGTGAATTACCATTTCACTCGGAGGAGGACCGCTAATTATTCCGTAAACCGAAACAACGAGGAAAGAATGGTAATTAGCCGGGCCGGTTGCGATGCTTGTTTGACTTTTTAATGCCTCCACTTTTCCTTTCGTTCTTGCTCCCGTTCAGCGTGTTATATCAACACCGGGGGGCTCAAGCTCCATCGACGTGTCGGCTCTTGTCGTCAAGAGCACTCGTCGCGAAGTCGACGTAAAATACGGAGATAAAGCAACAACGACAGCTGCTACGCGACACAGGGGCGAGCCGACGCATCAACGAAATTATTAACGTTCATACTTCTCGACCGTGTAATCGTGGATGTTAGCGAATTCAAGTCGAAAAAGTATGACAATTGATTTTCACGTGACCGACTGTTAGATGATTTTTTTATTTATTTATTTATTTAATTATTAACGGGATAAATACCTTTTAGTAGAGAATTATAATAACGAGAGAAGGACGTACATAGAAATGGAAATAAATGATAAAGTTATATTAATTATTTACGGTGCGAAGAAATGAATTCTTTAATACTGGCGGAAAGTGATTGAACAAGTTAATAGAGTTACAGAATTCGTTGGCAAGCAAGTTTTCTGTATATTATACGGATGATGGAATTTCAGTGCTATTTTCAAGTATTTAAAATGTTTGGTATCTATTCCTTTAACAAAAGTTGTTAATTACATTTTGGTTTAGTACACTTGAACAGAATTATACATAATAAAGAATAGAAATATTAAAATTAGTCCCGAAAGCTCTGATCTCATTTATAATGCTTCAAAAGTTTGTTACAGAAAAAAGTTATCAGAAAAAGATGTTTTTTAAGTATTCAAGAAGAAATGTTTCATTTACCGACTCATTATATAATATTCGATTGTACTATATATTTTTATAATAGTTGTATAACGTGTACTATAATTGGTGGCAAAATTCATAAAGTAGAGATCACACATAAAAAAAATAACCCACATGTAATGCATTTTTATTGTTACTAACATCAATGAATTTTTATTGTTCCCCTTCAATCGCGACTGTAAAATAAATTTTCAATCAAAGTCCTTTAACCATTCAGCACTGTCCAATAAATTGTTTCATTCCCATTGTTCAAATTAAACTTGCTGTAAGCTAAAATCGAATTCAGGAAATATATTTACAAAATGCCTGATCGTTATACAGGCTTGCACAGTGTCCTGAAACAACACCAAATGAAAGTCGTGAAATTTCATGACGATACCGAACACCCTGTGTATGTAAACTACTGGTGTCGAATTAATGTACAAGCTTCTCTAACAAAGAATATAATTGAAATTTGCAATTTCACGAGTTTGGGTCAAATTGACCCAAACTTTGCACGAGGGTTAAAACAACCCCCTGATACAACAACTCCGTACAATCGCGCAACAAATAACTGGATTCTACACAATATCCGTACAGTGAGTAGTATCAGGAAAAATAAAGTGAACACAGTATCGGTGACATAAAACGGCTTAATGAACGTCTCGAAGTTCGTGTCGTAACTGGAACGTATAAAGGTGCCCTGAACGGCACGTGTTGGCTCATCCATCGCGACGTAAAATTATTCCCATTAATACCAGCTTCGACGATCTCGTTTTATGCTACCGCGAGCGAGCCACGGAGTCGCGATCTCTACGTCGGGATTATTATCTCACGGAGCAGAGGAGGCCTGAGCGAGCGGAGAGGCAGCGACGCGACGTAAATCGCGGCCAGACGGCTCACGAACATCGTCCCGACGCCGATAACGAGCGTGTCTGTGGAAATCTGGGGGAGTCATAAAAGTCTCTAGAGAACGAGAAATTCAGTTAGGATCCGCCCCTGTCTTTCCTTTTCTGTCGTACCCCCCTAACATCCCAGCCCAACCCCTATCCACCCTTCTCTTTCGCGGATGCCTCGCAACAAAAGCGTCCCCGGCCACGACGGATGCTTCCTCAAGAGAAAGAAACAACTCTTTCCTTCGTTTCCGTTATTCTGCTCCTTGCGCGTTTTTTTTTTTCAAACCCTGTCGTGGGCTTATATCGAATTCCTGTCTGACGGTGAAACGAGTCACTGGTGGCGAGACATTGGAGATTACCAAATTTTGATGGTATCAAATTCTGATGGTGCTAAATTGCCTTCGCATGAAATTTTGATGCTACCAAATTGCGATGGTACCAAATCGTGATGGCAAAAAATTATGATGGTACCAGATTGCGATGGCACTGAATTTTGAGGGTATCAAATTTTGACACTACCAAATTGCAATAATACCAAATTTTGACGGTACCAAATTGCGATGACACTAAATTATAATTATACCAAATTTTGATGGTATCTAATTTTTGTGGCACAATTTAAAATTTCTAACATTCAGGGACTGAAAAGCAAATCGAAAGAATTCAATGAACCGACACGACATAAGTAAATTATCAAATAAATACAAGTGTGATTGTTGATTAAAAACCAATTATAGTATTATAGTAAATCGATTCTTTTTCATGCAAATGAATTGATGTCCAAGCAAATATTAGTGGTTCTGTCAGAAAAAAGGTATGTTTTAATTATTCCCTCTTCACGGAAGAAGTTTGACTTTTATACGACGGAAACAAATTACGCAGAAAACATGGAGTCAACGTTAATTTCTGGCCCTAGCCGTTTCACGGTTCTCGAATATCCTTGATAAATAATGCCCTGGGGCTTCTGGAAAGTTTATGATTGGTACGGGCACATTTCAAACTTTATGCCGACTCGACTCCGTATTTTTCATTTTCATAAAGCTATGAATATTTAAAGTTATATTATCATCGCTTATTTCCGCGAACTTTTTAGCAACTCTCCCCACCGAAAAGGAAACTGCGTTAGAATACTGATATTTGATACTTTTTCTACTCTAATTCGAATAACTTTGCGTTAAGTTTTCCATGAATAACTGATTCTTTCAAAGCTTGAAACAATAGACTTCGATTCTGCAAATTAGCGGAAATTGCTTCAACATTTGTATCTATTTTCAGTTCCATAATTGATGAACTGAACTAATACAAGGTTAAAATATGTCAAAATAGTCATGCAGAAAATATTCCATAAGTTTTTCTATATTCAATATTCATATAAAGAAACATTTTTCCATTATTATTTTCCTCCATTCATAGTATTCCACGTGTTCCATAAAATTGATGCCTGGATGACACGTGAAGAAAACGTTAAAACCTCTAGAAGTATATAACATTGTAAACCCACCCTCTGAGGACATAAGCAAATTCACATTTCAAGAATCAAATTTTCAAGAACAATCATAGAACAGAACCGTAGAATGGATTCTGTATTAAGAATTTTAGTAGATTAAAATCAATTTTTCATACTCTCTTCGATAATTTTGTTTCATTATCGAGCATTCAAATGACTTTTTTAATTCTACTATTAACGTATCAATTATTAAATAAATTTTCTAATTATTTCAAAAGAGATTTCTAATTATTCCAAAAGGGAAACAGTAAACAAAAATTCATTTAATTATTTTTTCACATACATAAATGGATGGCTTAGAATGGGGTCCCCTTGAAAAGTGGGGCCAAGGCCTACAGCCACCCTTTATTCGGGCCTGATCTTGATCCATAAGTGATATGATTCATCGTGCCGGTCAAGAATTGTTACTATCATGATGGTGGAAGGTCTGGTGGAGAGTAGGCTAGATAACTGGAGAAGTAAACACGAGAGCCTGCGTTATCGGTCCACGGTGACAAATACACTGGCAGAGACACACGGCTCTGTCTCTCTCTTTTCCCAGGGTGGTGCTCGAGACACGACACCGGTATTCCTGTGTAGCTCCAAGCCAGCGCATAAATTCCTCGAGCACATGGCGCCTGAGCTTATGAACAATAACCACGAGTTTCGCCGTCTCCGTTGGGCTGTCGACGTTGATGCCAGCGGCACGATAGCCGACCTCCTAGTCAGTAATTACGCCAGACGCCCGTAAACATTCGGCTCACGGTTCAATCTCGCCCGGAAGACAAGGGACACAAGTGCTAGGCGTGGCTTCTCTGGCACATGCCGCGTACCGCGACCGCGTCGACTGGATCATCTGCATAACGTTTTCTGCATAGGGGGCCGAACTAGGCAACCGGGGTATTTCAACCGGCTTATTAAGGCCGATACATGGAACGCGACGACAACGACCTCTTTTGTCCTGTCCTCCATTGGAACAGTGCACGGGTCAAAGTAACCCAGACTCCATTTTTTGCATTTTTTTTTTCAAATATTAGTGCTTAAGCACTTGACAGGTGCTTCAATTTATATATTTTTATATTTTCGTCGGGGTTAATCAGTTTGGAAAATGAACAGCTTATTTAACCCTTTAACACCCAAACACCTTTTCCGGAGAACAATTGTTGCTTGCGATTGGTTAACTCAGAAATGGTCCCAATGTGTGCACCAAGCCAGACTTCACTTTTTGAATTTTTTCTTTCAAATATTAGGGTCTAAACACTTTATATATTTTTATATTTTTGTCGAGGTTAATCAGTTTGGAAAATGAATAGCTTATTTAACCCTTTAACACTCAAACACCTTTTCCGGAGAACAATTGTTGCTTGCGATTGGTTAACTTAGAAATGGTCTCAATGTGTGCACCAACCCAGCCTCCACTTTTTGAATTTGTTCTTTCAAATATTACTGTCTAAGCACTTGACTGGTGGTTAATTTTATATATTTTTATATTTTTGTCGAGGTCAAGCAGTTTGGAAAATGAACAGCGTATTTAACCCTTTAACACCCAAACACCTTTTCTGGAGAACAATTACTTCTCGTGATTAGTCAACTCAGAAATGGACCCAATATGTGCACCTCATCTGTATTTTCACGACAAAGTCCCTGGAAATATGGTTGTCTAGATGTAACGTATACGTTATACTCGACTGTAAAGGGTTAACACGTTGTACGCAACAGTTTTTACTCTTGGAGCAATAGTATAATAAGATAGCAGATGGTTGATTTAGACCATCGCCTAATTTGAACCATTACTGTAACTTGTTATGTGTAAGCAATTTGCGCCATATGATAGAAAATATGTGTAGCATAGTGGTGATTGCATTAACTAACTTCCTATAGAAGCAACATATACATATTGTCTATCATACGGCGTAAATTGCTTACAGATGGCAAGTTACATTAATTAAATAATCATTTCACGTTAACTCATTAATTTCATTAATCAGTCTAAAAAGTCGTTTTTGCCCCATGCTACAAGAAATAAATTGGATTCCTCCTCCCCCCCTTCCTCCCCAAAATTACAAAGTTTTTGCGTAATATTTAATATTGCAGTATAATTTGAAACACGACCAACAGCCTGTATTAACAAAATGCATACATTTTCAACGATTTATGTCTTTAAAAACAAAATAAAGTGTGTCTGACTACGTACAGCCTTTTTCACTGTGGCAGTCGATGTGTTAATATTTTTGCCCCTCCCCTCGATTGATAACATGGCTACGCCCATGGTAAGTATACGTATTATAAAATGTCAATGTGGCTGCTTAGAAATTCAATATTTCTTAGAAACAGAGGACAGTATCTGTATCCAGATAGATCCCTAGTTAGATCTTTTTAGATGTGCTTTGGAATAGTTTCCTTCGAAATATGCTAGTCTTCTTATAAACGGCTAATTTAAACGGAATTTTATTTAGTCTTAGAAACTATCTAACCCATATGTGGGTGACGTGGCAATCATCCTGTCAAAGAATCACGTACAATTGCGAGTTTACTCCCCCGAAGAGAAACATCATTTCATTCCTAGAATTAAGATCCTTCACGTTCGTCGAATGGAAAACGAGCAAATTATTTCTCGCATACTCTGTCAGAAGATCCCTGTCTAGACGAATTTCGGGCATTCCAAAAGAATTCTGTTCCGTCCTAAATCACTCGAATAATTCTCCTAAATTCGTCAAACAATAAAGATCGTCGAAATATTCCTAGAACCACGAAGAAAATGGAAGTTGAGAATTACGAGGACTTTACGAACAGTACCTACCGAGCACGACGAAGAACTGGACCCACGTGTGTGTGTGTGTGTGTCCGTGTGCCACACGCTAGGATGCATAACTCAAGCTCGGAAGCACGGCTTCTTAGCGCCCCGAATCGCGTTAGGCCGACGATAAATATGCCAGGTCTCGTAAATATTCGGTTCACGATTTAATCTTGCCGACGAGGCAGGATTGCCAAACGCGTCCCGGTACCAGATGTCCCTTATTTGACCGAGCACCTCCTCCCCCCCCCCGGAGGATCATCTACATAATGCTCCCGGCAGAAGTAAACGGTCCCCAAGATTAGGTCAGGAGTTCTAACGCAAGCTGGTGTGTGTAGGTACTCCTAATGTTTCGCGAACTCTCTCTCTCTCTATCGTGCGTGTAATGCCATGTGCAGCGTGTTCTTTAAATCACCGATTGCTCCCCCAACCCCCTTTTCCCGTAAATCTTCCGGATGGGAATCGTACCTGGAACATATACACCTTGAAAACTACACGCGCGCCTATGGGAACACCCATATATTCCCATTGTTCTCGCTTCAACTGCGAATCCCGCGATATAATTCGACGTCTGGGGTATCGATTCGACGGTAAATTTCGACGGGGTGGTGGAACGATATTTCTTCGAGACCGTGAACGATGGAACAGCGATTCCTTTTGGTAGTTTTCTGACGATGAATGAAATACGGTCAATTGGGCTGAATATTGTAACTTTGACGTAACAGGGCACAATGATACATCAATAGTGTATCGATGGTTATAAATATTTAAATGATCGAAACATGACCATAAGATAACAAATAAGCGATCGAACTTTGTGGACATTTTTTGAACTTTTAAATGTTTAGAGATACTATTGATGTTTCATTGTGCCCCGTTGCATCAAAGTGTCCCAACTCCTACTATGGTTTACAAGGTGGTCCAGGTGACTGTTATAGGTCGTAGTTCGTTTCTTAGTGTAATTAGAAAGGAATGTTAGTTAGAAAAGATTTAATACATTTGTAGGACGGTATTTCTGTTGCAAGTGCAAAAATACGTGTGCAGTTAAAAATTGACTGTTTCTTTAACACTAGAAGTACCAAACAAGTCAAAATGGACTTGTTAGTAGATTCTTATAAAGATGATTAAAATCTTATAACACTAGATTTTTTTAGACCTTTTGTCAATTTTATTACGATACGAAAGTGAAGAAATTAGTTAATTTACAAATTTGTAAATGTTCAGAAGTTTGTAATCATCGTGCCGGTCAAGAATTGTTACTATCATGATTTTTTTAGACCTTTTGTCAATTTTATTACGATACGAAAGTGAAGAAATTAGTTAATTTACAAATTTGTAAATGTTCAGAAGTTTGTAATTTTTATCAACCCATCGAAATAGATATACGTTTATCCTCGGTAGTTTTAGTGTTAAATGGAAATGTATAGTATCTTTTTTGCATGTAGAATGATCTTCAAGTTTGGGTGTGCACTTAATTGATTACTAGAAAGTTTAGAATGAAATATTTCAATATTGTGACAACAGGCGAGAGAAATATACACACTTCTCTAGGTATGTGTCCTTGGCTGACTAAATACGGGGATATACTACTCGCACTGCATATCATTCTTAATTTTGTTACGAATCTCATGTGACTAATAGAAAAAGCATAGGGTTTACAGGAGTTAGAGTTAATAATGAAGTATTAGATTCGTTTTTTAGACGACACTGTGATTATTAGGCTGATCCAGTGTTTAAAAAACGAACTTGATCCGTCTGTGCAAAGATTGTACTGTCAACTTTATGTACTTTACTCACTTTTTCTGTGACTAGCAGTTTTTCGTACAGCAAATAACTTACCTACAAGTCATTTTTTGTAGTCGTCATGTCACAAGACTCACCCTCACAAGGGAATACCGCGACTACTGACTCGCAGATTAGAATGAAACTTTGTAGGTTTATAGAGTGATTCAAGACAAGAATAACGATATGTTTCATATCCCCCAACCGCCCTTTAAGGGTTCGAAAACTAACATCAAAGTCAAATACGCTTCTTCGCTTATAACTCTAAAGTACAAGAGATAGGAAGAAATGTTTCAAATGAAAGTTTAGTGGACGAATAAGCGCTATAAACTTGCGTTAAAAGAATTTTGAAAAAAGGTCTCTAAAATTTTTGTTAAGAAAGAAAACTTTTTGTGAAATTCTGGCAAACACAGTTGCCTAAAACCATCTAAAGTCGCAATAATGCTGTCAAAAAAGTCTCGAAGGTGCTGTTAACGCGATATTTTGCAACTAAACTGCTTCTTTTAGTATGATATATTCAAAAAATACACATACATATAATAATACTATATAATACATATACATTCAAAAATACCTAATTTCCTAGTGACATTCTTAAAAAAATTCATCCTAAATTCAGTACAAAAGTCGTCCAAATTGCGATAAATCGTCTAATCTAGCAACACTGTTAAATAAGCCAAAAAATCTTCGATCCTATTTTCAAAAAAAAAAAAAAAAGAAAAAAGATCATACATACAATCAAGAGCTTTAAACCGGCTGAAACCGTGGTAACTCGTTAATTTAGGGGTCGTCGAGGTCTAGTTCACACGGGAACGACAAGCCCCGGGAAAATTCCCGCTGGCGGCCCCGACGATTCCGCAACTGCATATCGTGTGTGCACTCCGCGAGCGGCAATTTCGCGACGCGTATATACATATATACGGCGTTCCGCCGCGTTAATGCCACTGCGAGCCGGAAAAGGGCCGTTCAATTCCGGCTGAATCTTCATCCCGGACGACGGTCCGCACTCTCTTCGCCTGCGGGGATGAGGGGCGGGGTGGAGGGGGGATGCTAAAAGGGCCGAACCCTCTTTGTCTCGCGTCTCGTGTTCCGGTTTAACGTCCGCGCGTAAACTGGATAACGTGTCTAATTACACGCTCGCGAAAGCCACCCCCCTACCAACCCCTCGCGGCTTACGGCACACGTGGGCTCGCCTTGTTCTTTTCCGACAGGATCCCACGGACCTGTACACGCAGCTTTTAAGCTCGTATAATGCAGCGTCAAAGGAACCCTCGCGTTTCCCCTATAACGAATATACCTATTGCATATCGCGTTTTTGACTTGTGCCCGGAGGATTAATGTTTTAACGAGGATTTATGCAGTGGCAGATTTTCGGGTTTTTTAGATTTTGTGAAATGAGAAGTAACTTGGTGTTTTTTGTTCGTCGAACTGGAGGGTTTTATTGTGAATGATATAGCTGGTGAGATTCCTGTACGTCATGACTAGGCGATACGAGTTTCGGAAGTTTTCGGTTTAATCATGATTTACCTGAGAAAAGTAATAAGAGATATTTCTTTATCTTATTATTTGTGAAATGTTATTATTAGACGTACTAATAAATAATCCTTTATATTTTTCCAAATTTAATAGTCATTTTTTAGGAAATCAAAAACTTGTATCCCTGTCCTCGATCATTTTCTATCATTTCTACGATAACAAGGGCTGGTGTATGTTCAGAATTCAAACTGTATTATTTATTACACGTAGTATTTATTATGAAAAAACCAAGCTTTTTTCCATTTTCTTCTAGTAAGTAATCACACCACTGTCCAAGAATATGAAACAAAAATAGATTCCAAGAGGCACATATGCCATAAATTAGAATGCTTGTTATTATAAATTAATAATAACAAACACATTATCATTCGATATTACTATCGTTTATTATTGGTTCACTATTGATTCTATACTTTTTGTGTCACTATGCATTCCATACTTCTACACTCTACAAAGGCATAAAATTTGCAATTCAATTACCATCAGATCGCAGAATTCAGGCATTCATACTATACGTAATTGTCAGAGACTGTTTGTAGTAAAATATTAAACAAGACTTTTATTTTATTTGGAATCTAATGTAGGACGGTTAATAAAAGTATCAACTTTCTTCGTCGATTCCGTTTCCTGCGATTAAACACAAGAATTCGTATTTGCAGAAATGTTCAAAATCTATCGATGAGCAAAACTTATTATTTTCGCGTTCGGGGGGCAGAAATTCGTTGCGGCTGACACGATTGTTCGGGTTTTCCGCGGGTAGCGGTGGTAAATAATCACGGATATCGGGGAGAAATGCGTGTGGAGACGCGAAAGGTTTTGCTGACGTTCGAATAACGCGAGCAGTATGACGTGGTGGTGGGATGTATAAAATGGGTCGCCGCACTTGAATTCTTTCCCGAGCTGCTCGATTTGTGGTAGACCACGTTTTGACGAGGGGAGGCAACGAGTGCACAAAGGAACCGGCTCCGCGAATATTTGATATACACGAAAATACCAGGTTACGAGCGGAGGCCAGGGGAAAAAATGTAATTTCGCAGAAAGGTTTCCCCTCACGGTTTTTCTCGGAAATAGTAGTATACAGTTTTCAATAGTAGCCAGTTTTCGATAGTAGACAGTTTTTGATAGTAGACAGTTTTCGATAGTAGACTGTTTTCGATAGTAGACAATTTTTGATAGTAGATGATTTGATAATAGTTTTCAGTAGTAGATGCCACATTCGGCTTCGAAATGCAACTGTGACCTATTAGTAGAATTTTGTCGAAAGTTGTCACTTACGTACATTTTATCTGCACAATACGGTGTTCCGAAATTATCACTACTATCAATATCTTTATAACACGGTTTAGTAGTATAAATTGTAGATCGAAAGTTCGTGAGAATCAATCTGTGTCTTAACCTCATCAATACCTCATTATCCCAACATAATTTGTCCTTTTGTATTAAATGGACGCTGTGGGAAAAATTAATATAATGAAGAGACAAATAGGTGAATTTGAAAAATTTTTTAAATAAACGTCACGGAGTTTCAGCTAAATTTACCTATACATGAGAGGATAACATGATTTCTTAGGAGAAGCATTTGTTAAATTGATAGAAGGAACGAATAAGGGTTGGGGAAAATAGTAATTCGAACTTGAACAACTGCAGAAAATTAAAAATTAAAAGTATTGAAATTCTGAAGTTGTTGCTAAAAATGTTGATTATCATCCAGGAAACGTACAGCGAATAACAAAAATGGTTCAACAACTTTTAACATTGACAGCACTCTAATTATTTTTTAATAATATTTTAAATTAATTAATTTCTCAAAAGTGGTGAAAGATCTGAGAAAATGCATTGTTGTAATATTTTAACCATCGTTATAAGAATGTACTAACCAATTTTTATTTCTTTGGTAGTTCTAGTATTAAAGATTCTTTTTACATTATGCATAGTAAATTCTTGGAAACCTTATCTTTCAAATATTTTCAAAATTGGCAAGTGATCTCAAACTTCTGGCCAGCAATGTAATTTTTATAGATAACGTATTACATATTACATTACCAGATGTTTCTTACCCCGTTCAATACAGACATTACAAATGATCCCGTCTGTCCAAATACCTTTTGAATTAACAGTACAATTGCATTTACATTGAAACATTTTTATTGATTTTGAACCGAACGAGCTTGCATTAAGCTGTCAATAAAGCCTCGGTATAATATTTTAAACGAACGATTAAATGTACACGCGTCGACAGAAAAGAAATTGATCCATTGAAACTCCTCAAGCTTAATTACCACCGTTCACCGGTACAAATCGCAAGGCAATCGAGTGGATTTAATATGAGAACCAGCGAAACCGAGGTACCGAAAGAACAGAGACAGAAGGATACCGAGGGTAACCGATATTTCTCGCGGAGATTAATGTTTTCCATTATTCGTCAAACACGCTAGCTCGACAACTAAACTTCCTCTCGCGAAGACTGCGTGTTGTGATTTAACGGGCGGCGGTTCACAGTACATTGCCTCGCAGAGACGATTCAGCATTTCCAGATTGCAATTCGAACCATTCAACACCAACGATGTGCGTTCGTTGCACTATCGGAAAAGTGATATATGTTCCTCATTAGCAAGTTATCACCTAGTTTCCTGTCGCTATTCATTGCTAGTTGTGCCAGGAATCGATCGATTCCGCCCCCTCCCTTGCCCTGCGTTATTGTTCACTTAATTATGCGATTTAGAAAAAGACAAATGAAACTAAATTCTATGTTATATCGTGGTTCGAAGACATTAGATTATTTTAAACTCTATAATAATTTTATTATTTCGAACATGGAAATTCCTTTTACACTTCATTTTGTTTTTTTTACTAAATATTAGACTGATAAGAGTCACAATTAATTGCCACCCTTTGTTGGGTCCACCACAAAATAATCTATTACTTTGTTAATAGGATGGTAATATAGTTTGAATTTGGTATATTTTCTGGTCATTGTACTTTATAATGAATGGCATGGAATATCGGCGACCAATTACGAATATTATTAAAAAAGCGAGTAATTTTCGATTTTCTTGGGAACAAATGTTGAATTTAGTAAATAACAGTGGGTCACTTAATGGTATATCTAATTTTATGTTAGTCCAGGGCATTCCATTAAAAATACAACTTTACTGCACACTGTCAATCATTATTAAACTTATTACTAGTTTTTATTATTCTCCTTACTTGATTTCTACCAAATAATTGTCAGTCTATGATGGAAGTAATTTAAAACTCAAATACTCTGATTAGTATTCTTCACGTTTTAGGTTTCCGATAAAATATTTTCGTACTATTAATAAGCTACGTATAACCTGGCAATAAATAAATCACAATTATTGTACTAATAAAAAGAAAACATATTTGAACATAGTCATAATTATAACAAAAGTAATTATGCATTATACATCCCAGATTTAACCTCTCTATCGTGTTTACACCAACTTTCTAATTATCCCTTACGTGTATCTTAATAAATCAATTTAGACAATTATTCAACCACAATAATTTTTCAAATAACTTCAGTTCAATTAGTGTGAATTTTTTCCCTCTAAATCCTGCCCTTTAAGCTGTGTCTACACAAAGCAATTGTACACACGAAAAATGTTACGTAACAACACATCATATAACATTTGTCTTTCTGTATGTTTTCTAACAAATTTTATAACTTTGCAATATGACGTGTTATGTTATACAGTGTATATGCAGCCGTACACTCGCGAAAACATTACTACATTCATCTTTTCCCTTCCTCGTCCATCTACGTTACAAATTCGTAATATTCACGTGTCGCGTACATTCTTCAATCACACGTAATAAAGTCTTGTTACCGTCATTACCACCGTGAAAGGAACTTTTTCACAAACTCCCAGACGCGGCGAAAATTTTTAACAAGCGGAAACATCGTGCGCAAAAGTTGCCCGTGGCAACCGAATAGTAAGTCGCAAATCGATCGAGTCGAAATACACACGCCCGGTACGGAATTCATCCGACGTTTAAAAGTTTGTAACGCGTTTCGAAATAATTTATCCCGTGAATAGAGGTGGGGAGCCTTAAAAGTTCGGTGTGGTGCAATGAATAAACTTGCGCTTTACGCGGCGATAAATAATAAGAACACAATGGAAACGTTAAACGCCGTTTGTGCGCACGCGGAGCGGCGTTTTCATGTTCGGAGGGCTCGAAGGAATCTTAAACGGTCCGGGCTGGCTCTCATCGGTCAGATGCGACCACAATAAACCAACAAAATTCTGTAATAACGCGTCGCTGGCCCGCCGGGGGATAAAGCTAAATCAAGAATAGAACAGACGACTAGAGCAAACGGAATCCATAAAACCTCGGGGGTGCGATGTTTAAATTGAATCACGTCCAGTAATAAAGACACCGGTCCATAAGTCGCGATTTATAAGTTGACATAGTATACTGCGTCTAGACCCGTTTCGACGGAAAATTAAAATTATTATCAAAGCAGGGGGGGAGGTATGATGAGGGAACGCTGAAACGATCATTCGAGATAAAAACATTCGGTCAAACATTGCGTGTCTCTGAGTAATCGCGCGGATTTACTTCTTCGTAGACTTTCTTCTCAGAAACTATGTATTGGGTTCAACTGATAAATAATGTAAGGATTTATGATATGTATCTTAACCATGGTATGCACAGAAATTTTTTTTAAAATAGTTTTCTTCGTAAAAATATTCTATTTAATATCCTCTACAGATATTTTTTGAGGAATCATCTGAATTTTTAGTGTGGTTTTTAGTCATTTTTAAGTGATTTTTAGTAAGCGGTGTCATCTGTTGATCAACTGCGCAACGTGGGAAAATAAAAAATATAGACTCTGGATGCATTTATAGTGTCCTTTAACTTGGAGCGCGCAAAACAAGATAGATTTTAATAAAGTTTAACACTTTTTATGTGTTATTACCAACAGAGTAAATCCTCTAACACAGAGTTAATAATTCTCCTTCATTTTAATTTTTTAAATTTGCATAAACTTCCGCAGTTTTAATGATCACTAATTATTAGGCTGCGGAAGTTCATGCAAATTCATAGTTTCCGATACTAATATCTAAAAATTAAAATGAAGCAGAATTTTGGACTCTGTATCAAATGTTTTATTCTGTTGAAGATTTACTCTGAAACTTAAAATAGAGCAGAATTTTGAATTCAACACTGAAGTTACTACGTCAATGATATCAGATTCATAGGTAGTATCAAGACTTTATTGAATCCTTTATGTTCTTAAGTTTTCCAAATTAGAAGACCTTCTCAAAAATGAAAATTCTGTTACAAATTATTCACGTGAATTTCAAAATTTAACAAAACAATATTTACATACAGGATGATCTGGAACAAAAATCGCACGGGTCTACTTCAACAAAATGTTACCTCGAAAAGTTCTCAAAACGGCCAACGGACAAATAAAAAATTTTGGTATTCAATATACTACATGTTCAAAAATATTATATAGGATGTACCAAACAACTTTTTCCTTAGCAAAAATGTTATCTGAGGTTTTGTTAACGAGATATTAACAAAAAACCCCCACCAATCAGAGCGCGAGTCTGCGGGCAGAGCTTCCGCGATAGCGTTGGTTACGCGCTGCGATTGATAGCCAACGCTGTCGCGGAAGCTCGGCCGGCAGACTCGCGTTCTGATTGGTCGGTGTTTTTTTGTTAATATCTCCTTAACAAAACCTCAGATAACATTTTTGCTAAGGAAAAAGTTGTTTGAAATCTTCCTAGGAACCCTATATTTCTAGGAGTCGAAACTATTGTGGTACATCCTATATAATATTTTTGAACATGTAGTATATTGAATACCAAAAGTTTTCGCTCTGATTGAACGGTGTTTTTTGTTAATATCTCGTTAAACCATCCCAGGAAGTCCAGGAACCCCTCATATCCGGGAGTCGAAGCTATTTTGGGACACCCTGTATTCACGAGCCATACATACGAATCGTCGAAACACAAGTCGCAAGCACATGTACACTCGCGCACACACAAGTCGCGCGCGTTTCAATCGAAAACACGGAACAAAGACGCGGTAATACAAAGCGACAGGTTGCCCTTCGCAATTTTCCTTCATTTTCCAGGCAGCCCCGGTTGTGCGTGCCCGACGGCGGCCGATCGATCTAAACGTGATCGCAACAAACGGGAAAATCCGATGAAAAGCTCGCTACGTCAAAGTGTGCACGGACGTGGGGGCACACGCGGTCAGAATGTGGACGTCATTGTTCCAAGCGGGCCTTTTGTCAGTGAACGAATTACTACTGCTGTTTAACCCCACTTCCATTCGGTTTTTCCCTTCTACCCCCACCCTCCTACCCCACCCACCGCCCCGTGACCGTTGCATCCGTCGCGTAACATCAACCCTTGTCACTTCCCCTTTGCCGTTCTTCTCTCCTTTTTCCGAGATTCCTGTGTTCCTCGCGCGTGGCTCGTTGTTCTGTTCTTGCTTTCTTCGGCCACTACCAATCACTCTCTGCCCTCTCAGTTTTTACATCCTCCCACCCTACGGACCCACCTTTCGTTTTATCGTATCTTTTAACTCCACTTTTCATGATTTTATACGATTTCTTTTACCCGTGCGGAAGCCTTGTACGCTGGTTTATGTTTTTCTAAGTGTTTCGGTATATGGATTGGTTTAATTACTTCGCTATTTTTCTCGTCTTCATGAGGATTCTTCTATCACTTCTTCTTCCCTTGTTCGTGTTAATCTTTTTGTGTTTGTTGTCTGATAGATTCTTTGCTCCGCTGAATTTTACTTGTATATTCAATTTAGTTCACTATCACTAGACTGCGGGTTTATAACTTATACGATTGTTTAGAATACAGTGCAGTTAAATTTTTAATAAAATTTACCGAGATTTTCATTCTCTGTCAAACTTTATAGAAATTTTAGTAGGACAAAGAAATTTCTACTTGACTCTGATTTTTGTCAATTAGTTCAGGGAAGTTTATATTTGCACAAACATCCGCAGTTTAATTATCACTTTTCGACGAATCATGACCGTGTATTCTTCCTTAGTGAAACGGAGCGAAATGGTAGAATTGTGTAAACGGTCACGTTGGTTTTATGTAAATATCTATTATTGTTGGAGCAAACAGATTTGTTAATTTTTACCGGAAAGGTGGAAGAAAGTTAAGCGTTAAACGGGTAAGCTTCGCCGCTTATTGTAATATCTATCGATTCGGAAATAGAATAAGAAAATTATCAAACACCAAATACATATGTTCTTAAAATTGGTAATCAGTATATTCGACTACACTCGACAACAAGTACAATTTAACCGAATAAATTCACTATATTAATATGACTACATAATTAAAACGAGTATTAGTATAATAGAAAATTATTATTTCGTTATTCAAGGTTTGAATAGACTACAACAAAGAAAAATTTCAAACATCCATATTAAGGAAAAACAGACTATACTATACCACTACCTACTATCCATTTATGGATTTTCTAAATTACTCTCTCAACAAAGTAAGTAATTCAAAAATACCAAGACTCTTTCAAAGAAAACTCATTTCATCGATGACCCATTAAACATTGGAATTTATAAAATAAGAATTATTGTTGCCCTTTACTCACTGCCTTCTTAAATTAGTCGGCATGTAAAATAAATACATATTCTATCTAAAACATTTCCCATGTCAAGAAGAAACCCGTATGTTACATTTCATAAAATCTACAGGAAAGCGTAAAAACAATCATTGCTTACTATAGCATTACTGTACATTTTCTGTCTCTGTGCAGCTCCTGACCCCTAGTGCCTATATCGAGTACTAGAAACTTTGCCAAACCGTCTTCTACGTCACACTGGTCCTTCTTCCACGGAAAATCCCTTTCGAAAAATTTCTAACGAACGCCCATCTTCTAGACACCCATTCAATTATACTCCGAAATCGTTTAATTATATACCGAACTCGGGTCCGCGCGGGGACAATAATATTATAAAGACAAATGCTTCATACCCTCGTAAATTCATTTTTTGACCAAAACCCAAGCTTCAGTAACAAAAGCAGAGAGACAATAAAGTATGCGCTTGACAAGTTCCACGACCGCTCCCCCAGTGGTGAGGATAACGCCTGGACAATAATCGTGTAGACCAAGCCGGACGATAATCGAGAAAAGTCTGTACAACACGAACAAACCAACACAAGCTCAACAACATTGATCCACGCGTTTCAATTCCTGATTCATTCAGCCCCAAACATCACACTGAATTCCCCAATGATTGTTGTTCAACGAACAAAAATATTAACGCGTGTTTAATATTCGGTTGGTACGTGTTTTGCGACGAGGTTTCTATGGCTGACGCGTGTACTACGCGTCTGCTCTCCCGCGAGGGAACTGACAAAATGGCGCATTGATTATCTCGAACGCGTTGTAACTGTGTCCTAACGCGGAACAGGGACGCGATCATTATCCCCAGTATGCAACGACTGTTCATCGGTTGTTTCGTTTCATTGTTCTGGCCCGTTTCCCCGAGGTCAGCCGTGTTATGACTGTCGTCACTGGTATCGGCATTAGGTGACTTTGTTTTTCACAACGGCCCCCCGCCACAATATTTTCGGGCGTCGATTCCGGGCCAATCGAGGGTAAACTGCGAGCGCCACCGCCGTCACTGACGTGCCCAGCGAACGACTGATGCATGCGCCGGTAATCTAATCATGGATTTATGACGGCGGCGATGCGGATAGATCGTTTGAAATATTTCGCTGCCCGTTTCCAACGTGTAGGCATCGCCGAACTTAATGACGTTAACGTACCGAACCTGGCTATAGTGTTTACATTAGTCAATTAGATCCGCAGCGCGTGTTGCTTTACACACGCAGTCGGTTAAACGTGTTTTAATCGAGTTACTTGGAACCGCGTTTTTATACAGGGGGGAGAAGTTTGAAAACGGCGGGAGAAATTTTTTTTTGGGATTTATAATCACTGTGGATGAAATGAGTATTTGTTTTGGGGGGTGGCACATAATTTATTTTGGGTGAAATGGGGTTCGCGGAAATAGGGTGTAAGTGAGATTTTTTAGGCGTGATAGGCTTTCAAAGAGAAATTTGAAACATGGAAATTTTTGAACGGATAATCGACTGATATTTGGATGGAAAATATCCGTGTAGACGAAGTAACGATTACTAGGAATCGAATTCTGGCGGAATGATCACCGACTATACTGCGTGGCGTAACTATAAAACCACCCTAAAAGTTTTCAATTCTTATATTCTGCGGTTAAAATAAAAACGAACAAGGTGTGCCATATTTAAAATCCTGGTGAAAAATAATATTTCTTCAGAAAAGGATAAATTATATTTTTTAGAAAAAAAGTGGCTCGTTTTTATTTTAACCATAATATATAAGGATTGAAAATTTTAGGGTGGCTTTATAGTTATGTCACGTACTGTATTATATTATATTAATAGTATTGTTGGATGATCAACCTAGGTATATACATACCTATTGACTTTGATTCACTCTATGAGTAACTGCGACCACGCTGGTCTGTTCCAAACAACTTGCTCACCCTTATTGTCCTCAAATTCCGAACTCTAACTTACTAATCCTATACTTAGGCCTACAATCATCTTCTCCCTACTCCAGAGCGATAATGCAAGGTGTTTCTCTCGCTGTGCAAACCAAAGGCATTTGATTTTGCGTAGCGAGGGAATGACCGTATATACAGAAGAACATCGATGAGTGTTCGAAGGTTCCTCGGAACTAAACATTAAATATTTCATAAACTAATGGCTATAGACGACAGAAACAAATATCATTGGCTTCAGAATTCCAAGCTTTATTACCATGCTAAACCTCATTAAAAAGTCAGCGTTACACCTGAGGACCTCTCCTTGTCAGTGCTGAGTAGCCTTGGAACACTTATCGAGGATTTACTGTACAAGGCTCCAAGCAATTTCACAAATAGTTCAATATTTATTCATTCATTCTGATGCTTAGTGCTCTGTTACGAATAAAAACCTCTTGTTAAAGTTTTACTTAAAAAGTACCACACCTGCATTTAGGTGCTGCACCATTTCAATTCTTTCAAACTAACTACACCCAGTAAATAGAATCGAGTAGATAGTACTTAACTGTCCATAATTACAAATTCATAATTCAGGCGTTAATCTACTATTAAAAAATAAAAAAATAAAAAAATAGTTACTCTGACTTTCGCCATCCGAACCGTCCAATACCATTTCAAACAATACAAATCCCGTTCATCTCGCTACAAATCCACGAGTACACACAGCCACCTGGTCACAGCCGCGGGAATATTTTCCCGAAAGCATCGATCGTTTTACGGGCTCCTCCGTCGTGAACGTTCGGTTTTACGTAGCCCAGGCGTACGGGGGGCGGCCATTTCTGTGTATCCACGGGGCTTATAGATGCTGCCGCAATTCTCCCTGGCAGTTTAACGATCACGGGGCATTTCGGGAACCACTCAGAGAGAAAGAGAAAGAGAACCAAACCAGCCCGCTCTGGGGGTCGCCTTTTTCCCGCGTCGCCTGACGAGTCGTAAATCCGACGGGACGAGATAGCGTTAACGGTGGTGATGGTGGTGGGGGCGGCCACGGAGGCTCGTGTTCCCCGGAATACCATAGAGAGCATAATTTCGCGCGTACGACGCGCGTAACTCAACCGCGTATCTGCGCGGACGCCCGATGCACGTCGCGCCCGCGTCTTTATTAGGGCTCTTTGTTCGAATTTTTACGATTGTCGACGCTCACGGAGCAGATGGGCGCGCGGGCGAAGGACTTTCAAACGATACGGCCGACACGGTGGAAGATTTGTAACGATACGCCACCGCTGCACGCTCCAGCGAATATCCATGGGGAATTTTCCCGACGCGATGATCGCCGGCCGGGAACTGCAGCGAATAACGAATTTCAGACAGGATACATATATGGCGAATAGTAGTCCTGTGGTATTCAAATAGTATTCGAATGGTATTGGAGTTATATTCAATTAGTATTGGAATTGTATCGGAGTGGTATTGAAATAGTATTGCAATAGTATTGGCATAGAATTAAGATATCATTTAGATAACATTCAAATAGTATTCGAATAGTATTGCAGTAATATTCAAATAGTATTCGAATAGTATTGCAGTAATATTCAAATAGTATTCGAATAGTATTGCAGTAATATTCAAATAGTATTCGAATAGTATTGCAGTAATATTCAAATAGTATTCGAATAGTATTGCAGTAGTATTCAAATAGTATTCGAATAGTATTGCAGTAGTATTCAAATAGTATTAGAATAGTATTGCAGTAATATTCAAATAATATTGAAGTAATATTCAAATAGGATTCAAATAATATTGAAGTAATATTCAAATAGGATTCAAATAATATTGGAGTAATATTTAAATAGTATTCAAATAATATTGGAATAGTATTGGAATAGTATTGGAATAGTATTGGAATAGTATTGGAATAGTATTGGAATAGTATTGGAATAGTATTGGAATAGTATTGGAATAGTATTGGAATAGTATTGGAATAGTATTGGAATAGTATTGGAATAGTATTGCAATAGCATTCGAATAGTATTGAAATAGTATTCAGATTGTATTCAAATACTGTTTATGCAGTATACGAATAGCAAACACTTCGGCAATTCGTAATATTTCCTCCTTCTGCTATGTCTCTGTATACACTACGTTGCTACACTACTTGGAATTTTCTATTTTCATTAAATTTAATCAATATAGTTTTCATTTCATAATAAAATTTATTACATCATCTCTCGCGTAATAATCACTGAAGTGTTACCAAAATTATGAAAACTTCGTTTACAAGAAACAACGAATCTTGAGATCTTCAATCAGAATATACGATAACAAAACAGAAGAAGTATTTAAGTAACATTACTCGACCTATTGGATAAAATAAAAAGAAAATTCATCGAAACGGAAGCATCTCTTTGTATCCGATTCAAGCGTCCTCCATCAGATTGTTCCCGGAATATAATGTCGCTAAACATATTCCCATCGGTGTGCCAGTAATCAGTTAATCGGATAAAATCGCGTAATGTCCGCCGAATCAGAACGGCTCGTTCGACGGGCGCACGTAATCCGCCCTGGTTTCACCGGGGGACAAGTTTGAATCCCCGTGTCAGAAATTCGTGACAAACCAGACGCGGGATCAAGCGACTTCGGACGGAAATTCCGTTCGTTCGTTCGTTCGTTTGTTCGTCCGTTCGCCCGGGAATCGTAACTTCGTGGATGACGTCGAGCGCGATAGAGGCTGCAGCTCGACGGTACACATAGTCAAGAGAGGGGCCATAGGGGATAACGGAAGCATAATTTGGCCCAGGTAACGTGCAAGTCCGTGCAGTAGCTATCTGTCAGATAAAGGCACGCGGGCCAGGTTGCGGTTCGCTCGACATTCGTATACCGTGCTCTGAATCGTGACTCGCTCGACAATCGGAAGACTCGTTCCCGTTGCTCGCTGATTGCAACACGGGATCCCCGAGAGTTCCCCATTATCCGTTCAGTCGCTAATATTTCGAAGACGACCTTGTTATTTTAACCACGGTTCAATGGAATTATTGGATCAATGACACTTTAATGGGAGAGCGCTTCCCGCTTATGGAATCGAGGAACACGTAGAATTGGAAGGATTACCGTTTTGGATGATTAATACAATAATTTTGGGGGATCGTGTTCAGTTCGATCTGTATGAAGCGTTTCGAGTGGAGAATAGAGGGTAAGCTTACGGAATAAGTAATGAAGATTCATTCTTGAGAACCTGTTAGAGTTACTCGGAGGATGAAATGGAAATGATTGTAGTGGATTTGGAGAAGATTCTATTTTGGATGATTCATTGTACTTACGTTATTCGAAGGTATGACTGTTGAGTATTGGCTGACTGTCACGTAAATGATGGAGATTAAGGTTTCAGAAGCGAGCCTAATTGCTTAGGGGATCATATCTAACACAATTTCTATCTTGCAATTACCATTTGAAGAAACTTAAAATTCTTTCGCGATCGTTAATTGTATTATCTAAAGACATTTCAACCGACAAACTTTTATCTGAGGGCCATTAGTTATCGTGTCATTAAGGGGACATCCTACGTCACTAATTAACTGAGAATTCTTTCGTCCCACTGTTAAATTTGTTCAGTATTTTTCAATTTCTAAATTTCAGATATTTTAACAATTTTTAACTATTATAGATCTAGAGACAAATCACACACATTAATGATTACTGTAATACGCATATTTCTGTCAAATTATAGTAATTTAGAATTAGATTGCGGAAGTTTATGCAAATACAGATTTTCATGAAATAATTTATACAAACTGAAGACAAATCAATTCACATTCATCTTATTAAGAATTCTATCCGGTTTTAAACAATATGATAACATCACTACGATTTATTAAACTTTTTAATGCACTGAGCTGTGAATGATTTAGTATATAATAAATGCACAAAATCCGCAGTCTACATCTAATACTTCTAATTGGAATTGATTTTTAACCCCTTCATATTCACGGTATCGTTTTTGAGTTTATTCGTTTATTGAGTTAATTCGTTTATTTCATGAATTACTCATTCTATAATAATTCAAATTATTTCTATTCTTTTTCCAATTTCATTGTATTCATGAGGATGTAAACTAATGTCTACCTCAACGTACAAAGTTACATTCTGAAACTGAAGAAAATTTCATAACGATAGAGATCACAATATGTCGATTAGAATGTCCGTCGATGCTTCGTTTGATTCACGTTTATCATCGCAACCTGCGACCAGGATTAAATCATTTGGTGACTGAATCGCGACATGACCGACACGTCTATCCATCTATGCTCGCTTTCCATACTTCGCTCATTTACTCGGCTCGATAACGCGTTTGTTCGTACCGGCCATGGCGATGCGATGTGTCGGACGATCATTGCAAAATTCGTTCGACGAACGTTGCGCATTGAGTTTGATTAATTCGCGTCTAGTGGGTGGCCTGTCCGATAAGGAATATATATGGTGGATCTCGAAAACCGTTTCCAGTATTTCATAAGACACGCTGTTTGCCGTGATAAATGATCGTTCAGATTTGGAAGTACTATTCTCTGTTATCGAGAACACTCTTAGGAATCTTAAAGTAAAACCCTTCTTATACAGAACATTTTCAACGTGTTCGTATTTCAGCCGAGTGTAACAAAAAAAGTGTAATTCATTTCGTTATAAAGCTGATATAATAATTTATAAATTTCAGATTTCTTTTACGATGAATTCGTAGATATTCGCTCACTGAAAACATGTCCTGAGATATGCGATACTCCAGCTAACCAATAAATGTAACACATTTAACGTTTTAAATCTTCCAAAAAATGTAATTACCCATTCTGCAAAATAATTCACTCGTTAAGTTATAAATTTCTCAACAATATATGTATTATAAATTATCATATATATTTCACAAGCACGTTCATTTTCGTCGCAATATTCTCTACTTCGAAATTGCATACCTATACGACGTGGTCCACTAGAAACAGGCCACATTAATAACTTTTGTTAAATCGACGTTATAAAAATGTAGGTTAGCGAAAAATTAATAGGGGTAAACTCGCAGAAAATTTTGTTCACGATCATTTTCTTCGATGTTATCAATAACAATACTATATATTTTAATGGGATGATACATTTTTTCCTTGATACAACGATAGTCAGAAACAACAGGAATAAAATGATTTAAGACACATTCAAAATTATTTCTGTAAATCTCGAAATATTGTAATCTACGGTCTCGATATAATTTAGGTCGAACATCTGCGATGAACGGCCAAAAAAATAGCAGAAAACTTTTCATAATATCGGTATAGGAAAAGATTTTCTAATTGATCAACCTGTACAACTATCTAACCCTTAAACATCAGCTTCAAACAAATCGAATGAAACATTTTCGACTTTGCATAACAGTTATTCAACTGCAATTGAATACCAGAGATGAGAAAATTTATTATCTAGATAAATAGTTTCGAATAACGAATAAAAGATAAGAAAAAGTACTTAAGTACTATACAAAGAAATTCTAATTTTTACTTTTGAATAAGCAGACTGGGTCAGGGCTTCTTAAACTTTCTCTATTTGCTGCTCGTTTTCGCCCGAGAAAATTTTACGCAACCCCGGATATGTACTTATATAGGTACATAAAATAAATATACAAATACAAAATTAGATAACTGATAATAAATCGAAAGTATACTTATAATTTTACCACTAGTTACCATTTATTAAGACAAAAGCAAATTTGCATACTACTGAAATAAATGTGCTTCTTTATTTTTGCACAAAGAGTTAAATCCTGATTGAATATTTAATACTGCAAGACACAAGGGCATCCTCAACGTTTTCCAGAGTTGATCGATATTTTCGCAATCTCATACACGGACTTAAGCCCTGTACTAGACGAACATTTACTAAATCTCATTAACCCTTATTTCGCGATAGATGAGATCGCGATATTTTCGCAATCTCATACACGGACTTAAGCCCTGTACTAGACGAACATTTACTAAATCTCATTAACCCTTCAAAGCTCAGTATAATACTCTTGGTTTACCACTATCTATTATCCAAATAAAATTCCCCCCAACTCCACCGAATCCAAACTCAACGGTAGATCTGTTTCCCACCTACAGATCGAGATCTAATGGGAAACGCGATCGTCCGTCGCCTCTCAATCATCGGAACTCAAGAAACCCCCAGCAGCGATTCCACACACTAGCCAAACGACCGTGGAATCGTTACGCAACAAGCCAGAGAACATTATTTACCTGCAGCGAGAACCGATAGAGATAATCCGGCGGATACTGTTGCGGATACTGATGATACGCATGATGCTGATGGGGCTGCTGATTGTACTGCTGTCCTGGCTGCTGCGATTGATATTGCTGTTGCTGCTGTTGCTGCTGTTGCTGTTGCTGCTGTTGCTGCTGTTGCTGCTGTTGCTGCTGGTACTGCTGCTCCAGATGCGCCAGATGATGGTGATGATGATGATGATACCAGGCATGATTATAACCATCCATATCACACCGCGATGCCCGCGTTCACGGACCGCAGCCTTGGGCGTACCTCCGACACGAGGCGAAAAAGGGAAGCCCGCGCAAACGGCAAACATATCAATCACCTGCCAGCAGGGCTTGGACCGTTGCTCGATCCTCGTATTCCAAATTCTCTTTCCCGTGGCACCGTCGACATCTCGGTACCCACCAGGACCCTCCCCCTACACACACGTATCTTTCTCTCTATTTTCTGGTGCTCTCCTTTGTCCTGGCTGACGAATGGTCCCGACAGGAATCGAGGAGAAAAATTATCGACGGTATAGATTTTTCCGTGAAACCGAATTCGCTGCGTCGACTGGTCCTACTATGGAACACGAGACGAGTCTGACGGTCTGGTTGATCAACACTTGAAGTTTATAATATTGTATTGGTTTTAGAATATTTACGGGAGTTACTTGAACACTTCTGTTGTGTCTATAAAGACGGCCGAGGTTAAATTATGGTTTTAGTTTACTGATATAGGAGGTAAGGATTTTCTGGAATTAAATGGAAAATGGTGTTTTGATTTAATGGAAAATGTGAAACTGTCTGAAAACACTGTGTCTGTTTGGTTGTATTTTGACGGTCAGGTTGATCAACACTTGAAGTTTATAATATTGTATTGTTTTTAGAATATTTACGGGAGTTACTTGAACACTTCTGTTGTGTCTATAAAGACGGCCGAGGTTAAATTATAGTTTCAGTTTACCGATCGTACTTGAGTTTACTGATATAAAAGTTAAGGATTTTCGATTGATTTGACGGAAAATGTGAAACTGTCTGAAAACACTGTGTCTGTTTGGTTGTATTTAAAGAGTGTTACAAGAGTCACACTGAAACTAGCGTAATCCCCTAGTGGCCTCGATTTCACCAGGGGAGAAGTTAGCTCTCGTCACTATGATCGCTCGTTGTCACTTTCGGTGGATCCTCGTATTGCACTCTAGATGATGATTGCGGACCAACTAACTCTCGCGTTGAAATTGTCGAAATCACGTGGAGTCGCTGCTGGTGGTCTGTTCTTCCCCACTCTTGCTTGACCCCCACGGACTATTATAGTTTGTCCCTCACGTAGGATCATCTTCCTTCCGTTTCTTTCCCGCTCTCAGGAAGCGCAGGACCGGTCAGCATCCCAGTTCTCGTTCCTGCTGGGGGTCTTTGGGAAAAAGATGGCACACAGCATCAGGAAGAGAAGGGGTTGCCCATACGCGCTTGGGATGTGTCTCCTTTTGAATCGCAAAACCTGCCGCCGAGAAGGATTCTTCCTGATGGCCTGCGTCGTTCTCTCGTGTTTTTTTCTTTCTTTTCCTCGACTTCTTCGTCTCTGGCCATGAGGGAGAACGGGCAATCGCCGATGAAAAATCGGTTCCTCCGGTTCTGGTTGTTTTTAGGGTAAAGGCTTTCTTTGTGGATTGTCGTTTGTCGATGTGCAAGGAAATGGAGGGGGGGCTGGTTTGAATTTTCTTGGGATAGTTTTGGCACATGTCGGGCATATGCTGATGGGGACTTGTTGCGTACGATTGTATGTTATGTATGTATTTTGTTTATATAGGTATTATTAAATGAAAATTCAAGATACGATTGTTGTATCTTAAGTTCAAGTGTGAACTAAAGGAAAAAGTGTAGAAGGAGAGATTCGGTAAGATAATAATTATAGGATTGCGGAAGTTTACGGAGATTCCGTATTTTGTTACGTAAATTGCAGGGATAATGTGGTTAAATAGGATTTTATTTCCTGTACTAGTATAATGCCAGTAAATAAAATATAACTTGGAACTACGTTAAAATTGATTGTGTTTTTTTTTGTTTTCTTGGATTTTGAAGATTTTTATACGCTATAAATGCATAAAGGTCCGCGGTCTATTAATAACCATATTTAACTTTAATGTAAAACGTATGATAAACTGTTTTCATTGAAGAAATAATTATTCTGTAAATTGTACATAGAAATATTGCAAGCGGCATCGTTGAAATTATTGAATATGTGATTCGAAATTATTTCACCAGAGATCAAATTAAATTTAAACAAGTTGTTACAACATTCTGTGGGATAATAATGTAAATTGATACAAATTTTGTTTTCTATTTATTGAATAAAGTTTCACACCGACAGCCATAATTTTCCTCATATTATTTTGTATTATTTATCATAAGTAAATACATTTAAATATTCATTCGAAGTGATTAATGGCAACAAGAAACCAAAGACATTATTGACGTCGTAACTAAATAAAGTAACAATTTAATCGACAAATCTAATCGAATGATAATAATTACAAAAAATCACATGGTAATGAACCATTCATATGGTAATGAACGATTGAAAAATCGTTGAATCATCAAGACTTGAAAATTATGAACATGTCTTACGAGTCACAATTGCATCCCCAATTCGGAACACAATAAAAATAATTTATTATAATAACTATCGAATCGATTTCATTATCTCCGACCAATTTTCATTCGAAATCAACTTAATCGACTAATTAAAGTGTCTATTATCAATAACACGCTTACGAATTCGTAACAATTATGCATTTCTAACGCGCGCACTCGTTTCATTTTATTGCGCGTTGATAATCATTATCCTGAATTAATTCTAGTCGCGGCGGTCCATTACAGAACTGTAATTGCAACACGCCACGATCGCCATTACCACCCATTTAGATTATATCACACGCAATTAAAACGACACGGATAGGAATATCGTAATTAACCTCGTCACTGGTATCCGTCAGAAATCTCATTTATTCCAATTGTGCGTTCGTTAGACGCTCGAAAGGGATCCTCGTTTCCTCACGTTCAAAGTTCGGCTTGATAGTTACTTTGTCAGTATTTCTAGTATGTAATAACACATCGTGAAACAACAGTGTTATAGTGTTATAATAATATAAACTTAGGGTCTTTTTAATAATAATATTAACTTCACTACTTATCAAGGGACTTATTGAAATTAGAATAAAAGAAACATTTGGTTAACTATAGTTAGAATTTTTTAATTCCCTGTATTTCAAACATTTGCATAATCCGTAAATGCAAAAATTCCACTCAGTTTTAATTACTAATTTCATTATTTATCCCAGAAACAGTACATTTTCTGTCTAAGTCGTATGATATTACATTTTTTCAAGGGGTAAAGAAAGTATTTCTGACACCATGGATACAATAAAAGACTGAATTTCAATACGACTTTTCGTACGAAAATTCTTCAACTAATTAGGACAAGTCTACTACAGGTTATATTAAATACGACGATCCTAAAGAAGTTATAGACGATACCCAGAGGACAAATCGGCTTTTAACGACGCATTAAAAATCATTTCACATTCACTCTCTTCTCAAAGTCTTAACAACGGATTCGCTTTAATCACTCCGTAGAATCTCCAATAATCGACACGATGAAATTCCAGGTATCGTTGGAAAATTTCTCCACTATAGAACAAAAGTCCACGTGACCTCGATGGTTTCCAGCTACTTAATTCGTGGCCATAGGAAACCGAACAGCTCGAGCGTAATGCTCTGTGCTCGGCGCGGATATGAAAGAGGATTACGATCTTTAATAATCCCATTTTCACAAAAATTTCGGTTAAATTACTTTTACAGGGTAACTCCCCGGTTCCACGGCTTTCATTGTTTTGCCGGTCATTTGTTTCTGGCTCGTGTAACGCTCGTGAAAATGGAAGCTCGTTACCGGTATGTGGAGTCTTCCATTGTTTTCAGCCCCGGAAAAAGCTCGTTCGAACGCTCCGAAAAATTCGGTTCGTCTCGAATACGATTCTTTTTTCTCCTCCACTCGTTCCCCCTCTCTTTCACTTCGAAATCTCATCCGACACTTGTCGTCGTACCGGCCAGCGACGTTTCGCAGGGTGTCGTGGGCCGTGCATTATTAGATTTACCCGGGGGTCTGAACTTGGCAAAAGGGGTTGGACGAACTGGAACGTACGCTACCCCCATGGGCTCGAACGAGCACCTTTTCAGCAGCGGTCTCCGGGGGGGATTCCCCGTTCTGTTGCGCCCTGTCTAACCCGTTTTGTACGTGGCTAGCAATGGATCCACGGAGGGAAAATCGGGAGGATTTAAAGGGAATGGAGATTGTCGATCACTGGGAACGAGATTAGGATAGTTCCTTGTTACTAGAGAGACGATTCTGAAATTCAATCACGAGGAACAATAATTTCGGGTAATCGTTTCGGAGTGTTTATCAAATTGTTAAATATGATTATGTAAATTGGTAGTGGACATGTCTATTTTTTTTTCAATATATGTACAGCATCCAATATCCTGTACATTGTTGCCGCAGTATAATTTTAAATGAACACTAAAGCTACCAACGATGAACGTATATCTATTCCTGTTGGATCAATAACCACGATAACCTTTTAAAAGTAATAGAATTTATAAATCAATAAATTTCTTCAGTTTTCATACTGTAATGAAAGTTCCGAAACACTTGATAATATGCATGCTGTAACATTTTAATCGTCGTTATAAGAGTGTACTAACCTATCATTTTGACTGCTTTTGTAGTTCTAGTATTAAAAAAAGATATCGTATAACTATCCAAATTATTTGTGTAATGACCCAACACATCTTCGATTAATTTTTCTACGTAAAACCACCCCCGTAACTCGCTTATACAACTCATTGTACGACATCGTGTATATGAATAACACCTCGTTTTAAGCTTTAGAAACCCTGACAATACGTCATCGGTTGCGGAAAAAGTGTTTACCATAAGAATACCATACAACCACCACTCATTGCGAGGCCGCACGTGTCATCTTCGAAGATAACTGAAAACGAAACATGTTTGATTGAGGATACGCGTATTCATAATTACTAGACTGTGAAGTTTATGCATTTATAGCACCAAACTAACTTGCAAACCGCAACAAAATAAAGGTTCCACTAAAGCTTAATACTACTTATATATTCTCATTAACATAGGAAAGCCTCTACTATTGGGTTCCAAGTTTATTTAAATTTTTACTATCACATATTTGGATCCCAGAGTCAAAGTGTTTACGTCAAACTTTTCCAACTTTATAGAGCAAATCAAAGGTGCGGAAATCTTGTAACTTTGAAACAGTTTGGTATGAACTGAGTGAAAAGCAATCACTACCTTCACAATATTGAAAGGATTGAAGGCAAGTCTCTATACAGTGATTCCTCGATGAATGCGACACGATCAACGCCGTTATTTCCATCACGGGGGGGGGGGGTCCCCTGTAGAATCAATCAAAACAGATTAAACAGAAGCTAAGCAGAGGCTCAGATACGGGTAAAAAACAAATTTATGAAGGGCTGAAAACCTTTCCGCCTTGCCATGAATGCTCCGAAACGGACTAGAGTATGTCGCACTCATCGAGACATTACTGTATGTAGAACTCGTGAACTTTGCATTAACTGCCCAATGTGACGTGGACTTTGCATTGTTTGACTCGGAACAAAATATGAATTTAATTATTCAGAACAAGACAATTTAGAACGAAATAATCTTTACCATCGTAAAGAGTGAAATATTTAATACAGAAAACGTGTAAAATATCATTTTTAAAAAAAGTGGAATTAAACTCTGGGGTCCAGATATTAGTACCTAAAATTGTGAATATGTATGAATTTCCGCAGTCTATTAATTACACAGTCCCTTCTTTACCTTTACCCAATCCCCCTCTGGCTACAGTGGCGATTTACAAAAGCAAGCGAAAAAGAGCAGGAGAGACACGGGAGCGTCGATAACATCATTTCGAAAAATTGACGTCAGTACGCCTCGACCCAGTTTCGCTGATCCCTCTACACCCCTTCCCCGACCGATTCTTCCGCCATCGCAGCGTGCGGCGCGCGACTGTAAAAGTCCGACCGGGGGGATAACACAATTGTAAAGCTACAGACGCTGGAAACCGGGCGGTTACGTTCAATGGACACGAGGTCGAGCTTTCTGCGGCCGTGTGTGCTTGAGATAGAGAGGGAAAAAAAACGTACATACATGGTGGAAGGGCAGAGGAAGAGAGAGAGAAAGTCAAGCAGGACGAGACCACGGAGCCTTGGAACGGAAGGGGTTGGAAGAGGGAAATAGGACGGGCGAAAGGGAAGAGAAAGTGAATAGAGGACGGATGAAAATTGACGGGGGAAGAAACGAGATGATTCGCGGGCAACAGTTCTCGAAATAGTTTCTTCGTTGTTAATCGAATTGGAACTCAATAATTTCAAATCGAGAGTCGCGATGGAAGGCGATCATTCTTGGAGGAGTGTGTTTGAAATGGAACTTGTCGGATGATTCGGTGACGAGTCGCGGAAAAGTTTAATTCGGAATGTTAACCTTCAGTGGATGGGCAGGTTTTATTTCATGGTTTTTTGTAGTTTGGAGTTAGAACTTTTAGATATTTGTCATAGGGTAGCACTAGGAAATATAAACGACCCTTCTGGAGCCTAAAACTAGGCTTTCCGTACTCTGTAGGTTAAATGAGATTTGTTTAATCTGGATAAATGAAATGGTGAATTATACTGTGAACGATCCAACGGGCCTCGATTATAAAAACTGTTTGGAAATACTTTCGCAAATTTTTCGGGAATATCAGTGCAAGATTATTCATTTTTCCAATTTTAACCTCTTCTCCAATTTGTAATTCCTTTTTTATTTTTACCAAATTCTAGTCTTGTATTTTACCATTCGATCGATAAGTGTAATGCGACGAACGACACGCGCGGTTGCTCGGAATCGTAAGATTAACCCTCGGCCAGCGGACGCCGGGTCACTAAAGACCCATACCTTAAATATGTACACATTTATAATAAATAATGTTTGGTCACAATTTATATATTTATATATTTCTGATGTACTATATCATTCTATACATGCTTCTACTATTTAGAAAAAATAATTTTAGAAAAACATTTTTAAAAAAAGTTAAGAAATCTATTCATTCAAATGGCCTCAACGAAGAATATACCTTGAAAATTCTTTCTGACATAGATATAACAATAATATTACATTCGGTCCCAAGTGACTCCTTCACAGTCCACTGTCCGAGGATTAAAGAGACGAAATGTTAAATAAGATCAATCTAATTTGGATAACTGAAATGTAAATGAATCAAATGCTAAATCATATTATCATCTAATGGGCATCGATTACAAAAGCTGTTCAGAAATACTTCCGTAGATTAATTAGTACAGAAATATTCATTTTTCGAGTTCTAAACTCTTCTCAAATTTCTAATTCCTTTTTTTTATCAAAAAATGCAGTCTCTAGTTTACCATTCGATCGGTACTCGGAGCTCGAGGGAAAATATTCACCCGTCCGTCGATCGTTCGAACGCGCGTTAAGCCTGTCGATTATTCGAAAACGAGAAATTCTTCGCCCGACGGGGGGTGAGTATTTCAGCCGAGGGTTAATAACACGAGGGATACGCGTTGCAGTTATTTGTCGCCGGGAACGCCGCCGCGCGGGAGCAACGGCAAGATTAAAGGATCGTCCGCTCGCGTGTACATATGTATAAACTCGAAATGGAGATAATTACGATGCTGGTCGTATAACAAGTCCATAAAGCGTCCGCTTCGAATTGGTGAAATTTATCGATCGCGCCCTGACGATAGCCGCGGTCGCTTTTTATCCGAACGATCTCGTGGTAATTCCGTTCGTCGACGAGCGAACGTGAGATCGTACGGCGGGATAAAGGATCCTCGAATAGGTACTGTCTAACCATTTCATTTCTAAATTATGTAAAAATTACCAAAGAAATATTTTGTTGTATTTTTGTGTATATTACGTGGCACACAAATGATTGTCAAGAAGATTTTTAAATTTTGACACTGTCTGATGCCATTTGATTCGTTGACTTTTTGAGGGCTGCTTTCACCCCATAAATTTTTCAAATTCAATTTTTTAAAATACTAACTATGTACTAAACGGAATTAAAATCGCCGTGTTACACTAGAGTGACTAGAGTAATATTCCTTGTAAGTATAAGTGACTTTCAATTTTTGGCATTATTAATTGCACTATTGCTATATCTGTAATTTTACACCTATATCTGTATTCTACACCTTAATCAGAAAAATTTTCAAATATCCGTTCATATATTCGATGCTAAGAGGCGGTATTTATATAGCGGAAAATACGAAATTTACGGAAACATGAAATGTTTAAGGGCAATTCGTTCCTCGAGCTCTCCTCTATCCGACGTTCCCGTTCACAACGAAAGCAGCAAATCGTTCCGGCTGTATTAGTAACTTCCATTTCGCTAATTGATCCGCCCGTATTTACCAAAGGTGCTTCAAACCACAGATCTCGCACGGAAATTCTCATTCAACAGCCTCATCGATCACGCGTTCTCCGGTTCACCAATCGAGGAACTACCTCTCCGTGAGTTTCGGTTTTCTCGTGTTTACACGTCAAGTAAAACTCCGTCTCGTCGAATATTAAACGAAATATTTTTAATTACTATGTTAGCACAGCTGCAAAACGTTTCGAATCGGGAGTTACACAGATATTTATTTTTAATCTAGATGACGTTACGTTGGACATCGAATTAAAATGTATTGAACATCATCGAGGTTTCTAACTTACTTTATTCCACATTGAACTGTATTACATTTTTTTGTGTAACGAATTTCCAATAATCGAATATGCTAGGGTTACAAAAAAGATACGGTTTATCTACTCTTAAAAAATTGGGGCGCTGGATATGAAAGTGAACTTAGCTGATATAACTCATGAATTAAATTGTTTACAGTAATTAAGAGGCTCATAACAAGAACGACCTTTGTTGATTTTTGTTTTCTTTTCTATGAGAGTGAAAAAATATTCTGGCATCTTTAACAATCCTAAGATTCGATTGATTTTCTTTGCAGAATAAATCAGGACATAGGTCAATTCTGATGGTATAGGTTCTACTATATTATGATTTTCACTTTTGATTACGAAAATCTGTTGTTATCACAAAAACTAAAATATTTGATAAGGGCCGTTTTTGAAATGAACCCCTCGATTCATAATGAAAGATTAAAATATGTATTGATTGTGGTAAAAAATACCAGCATCGAATGTTTCCATGATTAAGGGTCCTAATCACATAAAATCTACACTTTTCTCCTAAGAAATGATGCTATTCTGTCACGCGTAGGTAAATCAAGCTGAGGCTCCGTGACTTTTATTTTAACAAATTTGCAAATTTACCTATGTATTATATTAATTTTTTATCACTGTGTCAATTTGACGCCGAGCGACAAATTAAGTTTGAAAAATAAGGGATGGATGAGGGTTAATACCCAATGTTGTCAGATTTGGCGATTAATCGCAATTTGGGCGTTTTTTGTATTAAAATTGAAGAAATAACAAATCGCAAATTGGGTATTTTTGATTTTTTTTGTTTATATTATACAATATTTTTATACGTATGTGTTTGTTGTGAATGTATCATATTAAAAAAAGTATTTCAATTTAAAAATCTCGCGTTAACAGCACCTTCAAACTTTTTGATAGCATTATTAGAATTTTGAGCGATTTAAGATAACTGTTTCTGTGAGAATCTTATGAAAAACCTTGGGCCGCTGTTAATACCAAACAGTTACGAAGACACCAGCGTGAAAACACTAAAACGGAATACCCTGTACGCCAGTAACAAACGCGGTAAATGCAACCGAACAAAAAGAAAGTGATTCCATAAAGATAAAAGCAAGCTTCAGAAGCGACGCTCTTAATCAAACTAAACTTTCATCCAGGACGTTCTATCTTCGAGTATCCTTCAAATCGATACGTCCGCATCCCCGTTATCCCAATATTCGCATTCTCCGTCGGTCCGACAAAAATTTCACGGGCTCAAAGTCGAGGCACTTAGTCATCCGCGGGCAACGAAACTCCCCCCGGAAGCCTTCTATTCCGTCGTCGTTTCTGAAAGCCTCCGCCACCCCTACTGATCCACTAGACATCTAGCGGGTTCTCGATCCTCTCGCCTCGTATTTATGTTCTTAAGAGCAGCAACCTGCCAATTAGTTCCTACCCTTACCCCATGGCCTGTTATGCACACTTTGAACAACTAGAGACACGGCCTGAGTGTACCTGCAATTCGATACCAGTATTCACTTTCAAGAGTATTCTCGACGTGCTTTGTAGCTCCACGTGCGACTCACCCATGCCCCTGCTGCTTCTGTATCTCCTTTCCCCGGTTCCCCAATCGCGACGATCTCTTCCCAATTATGTATCCGTCTCTGAAGATCGTTTGCTCTTTAGATATCAAACTCTGACCATCCCACCCCACCGAGAAATCGAATCCGTCTTCGAGCTCTTTCCTCTTGTCGATGGAGCGTCACGAAGCCGCAATATGATTCCTCCTGGCTCGGACTCGTAATTGGTGGAAGACAATGGGGCCACAGGTAGATAAATCGAATAATTGGAGAATTTCGTTTTGTGGTGATTGTCAATGGAAATGTGTTCAGATGTGGATCGTGCAAGTTCTCGATTAACCGTGTGGATCGACGTAGTTTCGAAAAATAATGGGTTTCGAGAGCGGTTTAACATGTTCGGTAGGGTAATAGGGACTTGGGCTGTAATGGGAATGAGCTTCGTGGAGGAAATCGAAATTTTTTGGCGTTTTCCTGGTTTCACTGAATAGGTTTAAACGCGAATTTTCTCGCTATTGTATCGAGATTAATCGATTATAGTCTTCTTTGTTCGGGGATTTTCGGATTACTTCATTGTAGCGATTCATATATGTATATAGATTTGGACTGAAGGTTTTCGACTTTGAATTAAGGTACGTTTTCACATGACAGTAAGTCGTGATTTTTACGGTCGTGAAACTAAAGGTAGAAACACATTAATATCACGTCACGTAAAATGGCACGTTATTACATGATTTCACGTGACATTTGTATAAGGTGAACTGACGTATTTATATTGCTTGAAATTTTCTGGAAACAATTTATAATCACGTCATGCTGTTTACAAATATATATACGTAAATATGTATGCAACATGATAGTATTTGTTTCTATCTTAAATGTTATGATAAAATATTATATATCGCTATAGGGATAGGGCAAGAATTAGGAAGGATTAGCAGTTGACTATGCCTAAGGGTGACGTGATATTTATCAGTTTGGTACGACGCATAGAAATATAAAGTTGAGAAGTCTACAAAATATTCGTAGGTAATTCATATGTCCTTTATCTATATATTCAATTTTAGATTGAAGGAATGAAAACTGATGATGTAAATGATTACCACTAGTTTAACTCTTCATTGGTGAGATGAAAACCTTATTATTTATTACGAATCTTACAATACACAAATATTATTACTTATTAGTTGTTTCGCATTTTCATGTAAGAAAATATCGAAATAAACAGGTATTTCTTTAAGTACCTATTAATTAAAAATAAAATATTTAAAATATATTCACAGGATATATCACACCTACTTAAGAAAGAATATAATCCATATTTCACAATTTACATAATTCCTGTAATCCCTCTATTTCCCCATAAAAAATAATCATTTCCAATAATTTAACAATTAAAGCCATCAATACTTACAAAAAGAAATTGCTAATGCACCAGATTTCACATCTTTCTACCCATCTATTACACTTCCCTGAGCGTCGCTGAACATTTGAAATTGCCCCGCACAAGAATTCTCGTAGTCGAAAATCTACTCAACATTTCGCTATGAAAATTCCCTCGAAATAAAACACAATTTTCCGTACAATCGAAGACCTCGGTGACACCGTGTATCCCGTTCGCCTTACATCGATCGCGAACCGAGAGAAATATCGTGGATATACGACGGTTCCTGTTCGTCAAAGGTTTATCCTGCCACGGAAGACACGCGAGGCGGAAGGAAGGGAATAATATTTTTTTCAAGGGCCACGGGAGCGCGCATATTCCGCGCGGCAGATCGGCCCTGTCAGGTATCCGGTTCGCGGCCGATCGATCGATCCCGTGCAGACGACGACATCGACGACGTAAAAGCGTGGAGAACGATACCCCGAGAGGCAGGAACAGGAAGTTTATAGAGCGTGCAGGATTATGGCGGGCGGGTAGTAGCAGGATTCTTGCAATAACTCGCCGCGGCTTGGCACGGTATCGCAAACAAACACGGAGGCGAATTGAACGGAGGCGCGCCAAGTATTTTCCAATTACATCTTCCATTAACGATCATTCCCCGTGTATACCAGCCGTCCTCTCTCTCTCTCTCTCTCCTCCTCCCTCGACCCTTCTTATCCCTTGGATAATCGATCGAAGAAGCACGGCTGCTGCTGCTTCGGAAATCCTTCTTTGTCGGCCACCTCCAACGCGATCCCAGACGTACAACTTCGGAAATTAATTAGCTGCGCGGTAGCCGACGAAATAAAATTGGGAGAGCTGGCTTCGTTGCTTGATCTCAACTTTTATCATGGATTTGTGATTTTTGAATGTTTAACGTTGAGAGAGTTCCTGTGTGACCCGGATACACTGTGAAATTCGAGTTTGTTACCGTTCGTAGTGTCTATTTGACACATTTCTTGCCTAAGTGATGCTATTCTTCCGTGACTTTTGTTTTAGGGAATTTATAAATTTAATTATTTATCGCAATCTGACGTTTAGAGGCAAATTAAGTAGGGAAAATGAAGGATGGGTGAGGGTTAAATAAAATATTACGATTTTTTAATCGCATAAATTGATTCCTCCTGTCATTCTGGGTATCAAAGGTAAGGTTAAAATTAATCGTATAATATCTCGTTACACCTTTTTTTCTTAAATTAATTTCAAGAATACTTCTGTAGCTCAGCAATATTATTCATTAATTCGACGTTTTGTGCATCGAGTTATTGAACCCACGAAAATTCTTCAAGACTCTAAAGTACCGTGAAAAACCGGAAAATCGACACAACAGTTACGAATCGAAGATTACCATTTTCCGAGCACGGCACACGGGTCGCAATTCCCCGTCGATAAATTCCGCGAGTACACGGCCCGATGTGAATTCACGGGACACTCTCTCGTCCAGAAAACGAAGAAACGACGAATACGTGTTCTCCAAACGGGAGAGCCACCCGTTTGAATACTAACGGTCCTCCGTGACCTAGAGAAAGAACGCGCGAATCGAACGAGGGCGAAACACGACGTGGCCAGAACGGAAGGGAGTGGGGGGGGGCATTAGCATGTTCGTTTCGGTTTAAAATTTAAATCTCCAGCGATGAATCGCGGAAGAGCAGAGGCAGGAAGCGTCATGGTCTCTTTAAAAGTCAGCAACGTAACCGCGTTCACGAACGTGTTTCTGGCCCAAGATCGACGAAGATAGTCGAAAACAGATCGACCAGGACAACGAGAATAAAAAACGAAGAAATGAAAAGGAACGCGACAAGGAAAAAGGTACGAAGCGTGGCGAGCTGTACAGCTGCCAGTCCCGATTTTCGAGTTTAAACATCAAGACGATAAAATTCGAAAAGGAGAATATACACACGCACACGGCCACGTGTTTTGCGATTTTTCAAGGCCATCCTCCCAACGGATCGACGGAAACATTGGAACGGGTCTCAACGGGACGCGATTGGTTGGAAACGAGGAATTTTTCCTGTGACGGATTCCAGATGAAACGTTCCATTGGTCATCGTATGGTCCAGGGGGGGTCTCCCGTGGACGATCAGTGGGAAAAGGACGGAGACTTAACTCGCTGGGGGTCTCTCCCTCGGGGAGATTCGTCGGGGGGGTCTTCACAGGGGTGGCGAACAGCAGGAGAAATTCTTTCGTCTAAGGGTGCACGTGACACCGGTCTGACCAGATCGAACTGTGAGAAGATACGTTTGTCGAAGGGAACGCGTCCACGAAGGAGTTTAGGGACCTGGTTCTTCTCTGCTGTCTTCCTCGTTGCTCGAGGTAAGCCACCCCTTTCGCCCGTTGTGATGCGCTCGCTCGCGACTCGTTCGAGACAGGAGTGGGTTATTTAAAGGGAACGATCAGTTTTACTTCCTGTTCTGACGGACAATTGAATTTTTCTGGGGCACACAACAGTTTGGGAATTGTGTCACACGTATACCGCACACGCGCGTCTCGATCCACGGATGTGACCGTGCAATCGATGATCCCGTGTACATACTATCGTAGGGAACGTTATTTAATCGTCAAACATTGCCGAGTTCTTGGCAAACATTTCAGTCTGGCCTATCCCATCTTCGTCGGATGTTCTGCCACGATTCAGGTATTTATAAGTATTCAGTCAACAACTGTTACTCGAGACGTACGGTGCATCGCGTTACTATTTATATTTTCTTTCCCCGTAGGTAGGTATTTTACGTGTCCGCGTAACTAATTGGGAATGTTGTAACGTAGGAATGTGCTTTGTACTGTGGAGAGATTGAATATTTATGAACATTGATGAGTGTGCGTTTTGTTTGTATACCGGGTGTCCCGAATTTAACCCCTTGCCATACGATTTTTTTACGAATTCACTATCAAGAATTGGTATATCGTTAATATTTTCCCAGGTACAAAAGGAATTTTATTCTTATGGCAATTTTAAATGTATTGTGAATCTTAAATGTTAATACCAGCGGAATAGTATTTCACGTCGAGTCAAAGAAAACGAGTAATATACATGTTTACTAAATTCAGTTTGAATCGAAGCCTTTTTTCCTTAGTTCATTGGTCCCCCATACACTTCCGCAGTTTTGACATTTAAATTGAAGGAACCCTGTAAAGATCGGATAAATTATGTTAACACTTATATGGGAAAGACGTTCATCAATATCGTATTACATTTGATCATGTAAGCTCTAAGTAACTCATTTCCATGCAGGCGTTTAACATAATTTTCTCTAACCCTGTATACACCACAAAAATGAATATAAGAAGTGAATTCATAATAAGTAAGTTTAATTAGACTTTCCTCCGATAACTATAGATTCAGTATTATTCAGACTTTCTGTTAATATTGATCTTTTTAGAGTAGATTTTTAGAGAACTATCAAGAAAATAGAATTTTTATATATTCTTTAACTAATAAATATTTGTGTCATGTATCATGTATACCAATAAATGATCCACTATTTCTTTTTAATAAGCTACTAAGATAATTTAATTTCAAAATATGTTTTTGCTGCTTTCTTCTTTAGAAACAGCGGTGTATCTCGAACAACGAGGACAAATTTCCCTGAATTAGCAGTGGCATCTGATTTCTTATCAAATAAATAGTGAATTTAACAAAACATCATAGATTACTGATTGGTACACCTAATACTAAGAAGATCTTTCAAAACAGACAATCACACGAACATATTAGTTACAGTGTAATGTAACTACTAAACTTAATACGATTCAAAAGATTTGTTTGACAATGATCAGAATTAATAAAAACAAAATACTTTCTCTTCTTATACTCTAGCTCAAAATACAAGTAGTTTTTTTTTGTTCTCCTGTATGTAAATTAAAGATTCTTGTATATTGCAATCTTTATGGAACGATATTTACTACCTCCATAAATTGCAAGATCCGATTTCATACATATGTGGCATCATACCGGTGAACTATCCCTTCGAAGAAGATACCCAATCAGATAATAGGCGCGCAAACCACCAAGGCACGACGCTATCGGCGACCATCTCTAATTGCAACCATTTCCAATTTCGAGTCGAAAGGTCGCCAATAATTCCCGCGGAATTGTCGATTTTCCGATCGGAACCGCGTCCAGTATCGTCCACCATATAACCTACGTATGTTTGTACACACCTGGCTGGATCGATCGAGAAGGTGAACAATACTGTTCTAGGTTTTCCAGTCTAGAAGGCCATTTTCTAATTTTTCTTTACTTTTTTTACGAAGAAACTATAAATAACATTTGTTGATATCTGCCTTTGACATGCATATTTATTTATATTTAAAGAATATTTATTATACTTCATTATACTTTCAGTACCTAGTTTTTGGTTAAAAGTTCCATCTTCTGCGAAAAGAAAAGATTATACTTCCGGTAAGAAATCGTAAGGCTGCCATAAGAACTGTATTAAAAACTCAATCTTTAACAAGCTTTTTCTTATTTATTTCATCACGACCTAGCCTCAAATTTTTCGAGTGTCCCTATTTCGTTCTAACAATCTGTATGAATTTTATTTAATTATCTAGTCTTTCGAATTTGGCACGAACCACCTTAAAGCTTAGTACTTGCACGTTGTGGACTGTGCGCCGTCTTCCTTAACCATCTACATCGTTAATATTTCGATTTCAGACAAATCCTTCCGCAAGCATACTTTCAAAAAAATATATTTCGAATAAAAATCGATTTTTAGAAGGTTTTGGCTAGAAGACCCCTTTAATCCTTGTCGCGGGGAATAACGCGAACAGTGGCTGGAAGGTCGCGAAGAAGACGAGGCACGTGAAAGAGAGATGGGCGGAATTGAGAGCGTGCTTCAGTTTACCGGGCGGCGAATAGGGGGCTGGTGTATGTTCGTACGGTAATGGGAAAGGCAACAGATGTGAACGGTGGCAGTTTCGCGATGAAACTATCGTGTCGTATAAAAGGGCGAGAGGTTGGCAGAGGTTAGCCCCGCGAACCAACGACATAAACTTACGATAGTGCAAACGACCGAGACACGGGAACTGCACACCTCCTATTCTCTGTCTGTTCCATCTCGTACGCGCGCGCGCACGCCAAACTCTCTCCTACTATGTGTGTATACAGGGTGGACCACGAAACGTGATCAACTTATTTTACTGGTAGCAGTTTGATCAAAAATTTTATGGCTAATATACCATGATTCAAAGAGAACTTTAAGATGATTGTACTACTTGTGTGTGTGTGTGTGTATACAGGGTGGATCATAAAAAGTGATCAGCTTAAATTATTGTACAGTTAACTGTTCTGTCGAAAACTTTTTTGGCTAATATAACATGATTCAAGGAAAGCTTTAAGATGATTGTACCAAGAATTTTTTGTCGACCCTTTTCTTTCAGAGTTTTTAAGCTTACGTTCAGTTTTTTGTAGAAAAACTTGTAACTTTTTACGCCCATCTTTTGACGGATACTGAGACGAATTGTGCAAGCAAGTCAGAACAAACAATGTTTTTTCTTCTAAACCAAAGAAACATTAAGGAAATATCATTTAACCTTCATATCTTGATAAAAAAGCAAACAACAAATCGACTAAAGTACTGTATGTCCCCTGGAAACCATGCAACTTTTGTTTGTAACACTTTTTTTTAATACGAATCATTCGAAGTTGTCATGTCACGAGACTCACCCTGTATGTAACCTACGTAACGATCCCGTCGTAGTTCTTATTCGCGCGATTCTACCCCTGCTTCGTTTCTGTGAGTGTACATCGTAACTCGTGGGGTCCGTTTTTGCCGAGAAAAAATGTAACGCCTGTTCTGTGGTACATGTGTAAAAAGGGCGTTGAAAAAATAATATTCATTTTAATTTATTTAAACATACGAACTTTATGGTGTTAATTTTGAAATGTGAAAAATATTGTAATCTGTCTCTGTGAACAAAATATATTATACATTGTTGAACTATTTTTGAAACATATATGAATATTGTTTTTCAATATTAAATGATTAATTTCCAAATCAGATTATTGTATTACGATAGACAAAAATCTCTATAATTTAACATTCAATAACATCCCTATGATAATTATTTTTAAACAGAATCTTTTCAAAGGTTCTACAAGACTCCAATATAATCATCTTTCCATTGGCGGCGCTAACGTAATATACCTACGCAAACTGAACACGATTTCCGCTCAAATTGCGTGTGCATCGACGTGCCCCGACAACTTGACGATTTCCTCGGCATTTTTACGTACCCGAGTCTCGTGCAAGCTCTCGTAAAACGTCCGCATATACATAAAGTTACAGTTCATTCGCAGCTGACTGCCTCTTGCCACTGAATAAACTCATCGTTTGTGTGTGCACGTGTGTGTTGCGGAGAGGATATTTTAAAACTACAATTGTTCCCTGCTATTTGCGAGGAAACTTGTTAAAAATATTCCATACAATCCCTTTTCCTAGAGGAATTACAAAAAGTATTCGTTTTTCCTATAGGAATAAAAAAAGTATCCGTTATTCCAAGAGGAACTAAAAAACGTATCTGTTATCTCGAGTTTTCCTGTTTACATAAATCTTTCAAACAACAAAAATTCCCGTTTAAATTTTAAACTACAAAATATTTTAGTTATTTCAACAAAATCGGTTGTTTACATAAATAAATAAACCCATTTTCTACAATTTCATTGTACTGTTTTATAAAACATCAAGAGTCATTACATTTTCATTCCAATAATTATTTTATATCTACTACATTTTTCAAAATATACGATAAACTAAGAACATTCTATACATCCCTTTTTCTCAGAGGAATTAAAAAGTGTCCGTTTCCCCAGGTTTTGCTGTTTAAATAAATTCCTTAAACAACAAAATATCTCGTCTGACCTTCGAACAACAAAATATCGTAATTATTTAAACAAAACTTCTTGTTTCAAAAATAAAATGAAAATAATTTTTACAATTTCATTCTACAGTTTTACACAGCAGAAAAAAAACCATTAAAATTGCATTCTAAACATTTTTTATAACATAACTTTCAAGATATACAAAAATATCAGAAAACACATTAAGCTTTAACCTTAACGCACCGAATGTCGGGTCATTTTGACCCACCTGTTGCGACAGACGACGTTATGCACTGTGGTTATATAATCCACTCAACAGTTTTATCTTAACCTCACTTGAAAAAAAGCATTATGTCGGATTAATAATACATTCGGAACTGAAAATGAAACTTTATCCAACAGCAATTACATCACACATCCTCTACAGTTAAAAATCTGCTGTGTGAGTATTCTATGTGCAACAGTCAAGGGGTTGTTTTTACCCCGAGGAACTAAAAATTACCTGACACTTCTATCAAGGTTTTCTAAAAACTTGCAAAATTTCTAAAAAAAAAAAATATATCGAAATTCTCGTGTAACCGAAGCTTCCCGCGTCAGTAACGTAGAACCACGTAACAGACGAAAGCAACGGGAAGTAAGGCGAATACGAATTCTCTTGGACGGCTCCGTAAAGATAAAACCGTCCGGGCGTACAGGCGAAATCCCCTCGCGATCCCTTCATTACTATGCCAGCCGGTATCCGCGAGCGCATACCAGATCATATTAATTTAATCCATACTCCCGTTACAAGCTCTATCTTACAGCCGGGGCTAGGTAAACCGAGGTCCGAGCTGGCTCGGGCCGATTCGTTCCTGAAGTTTATTGGAAAGCTCGCGTCTCGAGCGGCGTTACGCCGGCGTCTCTTCGCGTCTTCGGCCAGCAATCCGCAATATTTATTATTATTACAGAACGGTCTATTTGCAAGTGAAACTTCGTCGAGCCCCTGACCTGGAGTCCTCGACTACGGGCGACGTGCATGCATATTAATGCCATAGAACGACGTTATTCCTTCTTGCGGTATATTCTCCCTCTTGCGGCATTCCAAACACTTTACTCTTCCTTTCCAGCGATCCTCGTAACCTACAGACTTGGCCGAAATTATCAGGCACCCCGTAAAATATGCATTTTTTAAAAATATTTATGTATTAAGGGGGAATAGAAGTACTGAATCGTGAAAAGTATCATTTTGTCGATATTTTGGTTTGCCATCCTCTGTCCAAATGACTAACAACTGACTCATATCTGATCACAAAAACCGAAGCAAATATCTGCGATACTTGCAATATTCAAAATTCTGTCGAACACATCTTGACAACTTGCCCTAAATATAATACGAAGAGGATCCAACATAATCTACAAAACTCACTCACGATCCTACGAGAAATAGATTCGTGTAAAAGAGTTCTAGACTTCTTAAAAGATCTTAAATTATATAAATTACTCTAAATACGATTGGCTACATTAAGTTACCCAACTGTGGTCACTAATAACCTATAAGGTGCATCTGACCTTAAACGCTCAATAAAAAAAAATCACAGTAACTTATTTCTAATTTTGCACTGTTCTTTTAAGAAAGGAATTAATTAGCGTTGATGGTCACTCAGTTTACTCTGTTACTTTGACACACTTTGGAGAAAACTTTCTAACTTCCAGAATATTAACGGGAGAACTCCAAACAAGTTGATGTGTGCTAGCAACGAGTACTGGCAGCGGATTGTAAATTTTCGGAAGAAACACAAAATGTAGACTGTGGACTGCTCAGTTGTTTTATGAGCCACTGTAAACCTTGCCAAGTGCTTAAAATTCCTTTGGACTGCCCTCGACAGAGGATGATGAAGAATAGAAAGGTATGAAACAGATAATTTTCCCAACAAACTCTACAGTAAATCTTCGATTACTGCTCGAAGGCTCCTCGGCACTGACAAGGAAAAATCCCCTGATGTAACGCTGACATTTTAATGAGATTAAATCTAGTGATAGAGTTTAGAATTCTGAAGCCAATGATATTTGTTTCAGCCGCACGTGGCCATTAGTTTAGGAAATATTTAATGTCCAGTGCCGAGGAGCCTTCGAACACTCACCGAGGATTTACTGTAATAATAAATGTGCCCAACACTTTCGATCAAGGCTGATTTTTTAACTACCCGAAATTAACTCAGAAACTAGCCAACTGCTCGTTAACAATTAAATCGTTAAATTTCTATTCAATTCACTTTAACCATAAATCCCTTTGAAAAATGCGGAACATTCGGTGACGGTACATTTACGAAACGCGTTGCACTTCTTGCCTCCCACGCCACTATCAACTCGAACTCCTCCGATTCAGCGGAACTTCTGTCACAGCCTCCCTTTATGGCGCACCATGGGCATAAGCCCACTTCCCCAGCTACCGGGACATTAAAGCTAATGAAGATGGTCGAGCCGTAGCTGCAAGTTGCTCGAACGTCTGCACGCAAGTGCCGGCTCGAAGTGGCCGCCGTTCGAGACTTGTAACTGTTATTGCCCCCACCCACCCCTTCCAGTATCGATTGGAAATCGTCGACCCGGATAGAGGCCTCGCTCGGGAAACGATTTAAGATAATCGGAGGAACCAGCTCGGCTTGGTTGGGGGGGGGGGGGACACAGGCGACAGAATAAGTTTGCGAACGACCGGCTCTTTATTAATATTCCTCGACGTCCAGGAGTTAGGTCCGCAGCTGTGCGCGGCCTGACGATTGAAAAGAGTCGGGGTTGAGGAGGCAGGTGCTTTTGGAATTCGAATGGGGTGGAGAGGGAAGAAAGGTGGCGGAGCGAGTTACTTGTGATTGCAAATCCTTTCTGATTCGATCTCGTTTCCGTCCTCTCTCTCCACTTTCGCGGGTCATTGTGCCCGGAATTGTGTCAGGGAAACATCCCCCCCGCCGTCGCCGCCTAGGATCTACGAAATTGGGATCTGAGATTCTTCCTGGTTGAGGGATCACTGTAATTCGAGCGCCATCGCGAACGGTTTCTTTTATTGCTTTAACCCTGAAGCTACCAGAAACTCGACGAAATTGACGGATTTTGAGGATTTTTTCGATGCGTGATTACTGAAATCACAAAAAGGTGCTTTTCTCGGGATTTATTTTGACCTTTAAAGGTCCGTTCTTCTTTTTGTGATGTATAATGAGATCAAATTTCTCGAGTCTTTTTGTGAAAAACTAACAAGCGGATTTTTGTATTTTTGTATGTGAAATGTTCATTATTACTTGCTTTATAAAATTATATCTTTTAGATGTTAGAAAATATTATTATAAATGTAGGAATTGTCGTATAGTTTTTGCCTCGGATAAAGCATCGACTCTCTGCGGAAGTTGTTCTGGGTTTCGTCTTTTGTAGATTGATTTATGGAAATGGAAATTAGATAAGGTGATGTATTAATACACGATTATATTTCGGAGAGCATCCCTAAGCACTGGAACACGTAAAAAATATTTTATGCACAATTGTTTTACTCTTTTAACTCGAATTCGTGAGATTTTTATTTGTGGGCCTTATAGAGTGTATAATGTATCGTACCTAAGAAGTTATTGAATACATATTATAAGGTAAAACATAATTAATAATAATGTCAAGAATCAGTATTTGAAATATCTGTTCAAATCAATGCTACCAGAAGTTTGTGTATTTTTATCCTTTACTATGATATAAAATAGAAAAATACGATACCATTTAAAAGAATCCATCCGCCCATTCGAACACACCATAACTCTAAAACATTTTTTTACGACTAACACAAAATACGTATTAGCTATAAAGACATTTCTATGAATGTCAATAATAAAAACAGGAAATTGTCCTTTTATTACAATACGTTTTACGAGGGAATTCGATTTCCCCGCGTTTCGTGTATCTCGAAACTCTAAACGATTCCATATGGTAAAGAAGGCCCATTAATACCAGAACTACTAGCGTTGAATGTATACTGAACTGAATTCTATAATATTTAATTTAGTACAATATAATGTAACATAAAATGTATAGTAAATTAAAGGTTATCAGAATTTCCGTCGATAGCACTATTATGATTTCAGTCATCATAAAATACGAAATCCGCAATTATGATAGTTATAATTAATTTGATAAAAAAATCATTCAAACAAAAGTTAGTCAGTATTCAGTTGGTAACAAATTGCAATACTAAATCATGATAGCAAAATTTTCATTCAATAAAAAATCAAAATCTCATTACTATTTTTAATGGAACTGTATATCTCTGTATTCTCTTTAAAAAAGTATTAGTGTGCTCAGGTTATAAATTGATTAGTTCAGAAGTTACGATTTTTGTCCCGAATACAAATATGTTCGACGCACCGTGAGTCGTTTCGAATCGATTCCGATTGCACCTGGAAACTTATGCACTGGCGCGATTCGATTCCGCCCGAAATAACCGCGAGACAGTGTGTTAGAGGCCTGGTCTAAAACGTTCGCCGATCGAAAAGGAAAAGCGAAAGGGTAAACACGAGCGACGACGGCCGCAAATTGCAATGGTAACGACGTGTTTCTCAGTAGACGGTCTGCCCGAGCGGATTTTCCGTTGGAAATAATGCTTTTCCGGCGTGGTGAGGCCGAACGCATCGGTATTCAGGGTAGGGGGAGTCGCTTTCTCCTGCATGCGACCTTTTTCCTACTATTCCAACAACGGAATAGTCGCTGCAATCACGCAACACTTCCAGCTTTCAACGCTCGGTTTAACAGGGACTCCCCATTCACGCGACGTGTCAACGACAAATCCACACGCGGCCGTTCCTTCTCGACCTCTCAAGCTCCGTATCATCGCCACCCCGTATCTCTTTCGCCTCTCACGTCTCGGTGCGATTCGAGTGAATAGTCACGACTATACCAGTACAGTTACTCGCAGAAGTATACACGTCCACGTCTTATGTACTTAACACTAGAGCTAGATAAATATGGCAAACATTTGAAAATTTACAAATTTGTAAATTAACTAATTTCTTTACTGTCGTATCGTAATAAAAGTTACAAAAGCACTGAGAAAATGGATTGTTATAACATTTTAATCATCGTTGTAAGAATGTATTGGAAGTTATTTTTACTTGCTTGGTAGTTCTAGTGTTAAGGTATCTTTTCCTTTTGGTGTCGTATCTGGGGCTCCATTTGGCACTTTATACTTTTTATCAATTTTACCAATTTAATTTGAATGATTTTACACTAATTAAAAATTCTGAAGTGGACAAAAATTTTTGTTTAATTTTTAAGAAAAACTTGGAAACTTAATAAAATAACGGTAAGTTTTAGGATAAATGTACCTTAGTACTTTTATACTCAGAATTCTCTATTCTATCGAAACTAAGCATAAAAAATCAGGCATTCCGTTGAACAAAACAAAACTGACCTGTATATCCCCCTACGCATTCACCTGTCAAGAAACCATTATTATCACATTACGTATTGCTTTAAACTCTACAAATTTCATTCGTAACATTTTCGCGTGTTGTTTGAAATAACGAAGATATTTCATGCGGATAGATTACACGGATCACACTGTATAATATCCAGGAAGCATCGATGGTACTATCGATCAGTTCAAGGATCTCGGAATGAAACAGGGCTCGATCGGATTCCGTCGCGTTGATTACTTCACGCCCTCCTGGACGAAACCGCCGCCCCTCCCCCTCGAAAGTCCCGTAGAATTCATTCGGTTACGAATTCCTGGCCAATTACGAGTCCCAAGGACTACGTCGCTACCGTAGTTCGTCTTCGAGCGGTAACGACGATTCCGATTTCTTCACCCACTCCCACCCACCCCCTTCTGTTTCCACCCCACCAGCGCCACCTCTCTATCAGCAAAGATCTCATACATATTAATGGCGATCCGATCGATTTCAGGCTGTGCTTGGTTCTTGCTCTGTTTAGGGACACCCGACGTTTCAGGCGCATAAGCCCCGTCGTCTCTACCGCCACCCACAATGGTTATTATGCCATTAACGTAATGAAGTTAGGCGCGCGCGGTAAAGGTTCCGGTGGTCGGGCGCCCCGCTGCTGGGTCATTCGAGATACGAAGAACGTGATAAAATAGGGGCACGACCGACGGTATTCAGACTGCGATCCTTGCATATGTTTGTTGGTTAATTGTTGATCGTTCGGCGCACGCGAGACGACTAACGAGAGAACAAGAATATTAAGGACCCTGCCCCGTTTCCAAGGGTGACTTTAACCTATTTAGACCTACCGTCCTGTATTCGTCGCAGGTCGTTAAAAAAATTAACCGAAGTACTCATTGAGATTTCATATTATTGTACATGTACAGGGTGATACAGAAAAAGAATTCGTAACTTCTAGGGTGGATAGTATTCTCCAAAGGATCAAGAAAGGCTCTGATTAATTATTCCAAAAAATTATTTTTGAAATTATAAATGATTTTTCGTTTTGGTTGAAGCTAGTGACTTTCTAGTTTTAGGAGATATCGTACAGTATGGAAGTAGGGAAGAAAATTGTATGAAATCTAGTAAAAACTGTCGAAAACCTTCTGTAACCAGAAAATGAAGGAATGGTAAGGTAATCCATTGTTTCCTTACGGAAGGAAAAATTATTTATAACTTCGAAAGTATTCATTTTTCGACCTATGTTTTAACAATTTCGTGATTAAAGCGACCACCGTTATAAAACGATCTGTACTATTTTTAACTCTCCATAGGCAGATTTTTTTCATAATCTATGGGTAAATTGAATTACTTATGCTAGAGTCTAATCTTTTTTTTACTGTTTCATGCTATCCAAAAAATCTGAAAAATTCCGGAAAGTTACGAAAGTCTCTCTATTGCATGATATAATCGCTCGTTAAGTCGAATGTTTGAAACTTTCTTTCAGTGAAAATATACGGAGGTAAATCTGGGAACAATGGGAATTCATTTGAGTCGTCAATGATCCGTATTGCCGACGGAGGGTTGAAGCATTTACGACAGAATAATAGAAGAATTTATTGTTGCAAAACTATCTGTTTCACGTTTTTTTTGTGGAATGGATATCGACTTTTAATCGGAATATTTCTCGGTAATTTATTTAATACATTGACCACCACAGTGGAAAAGGCCGTACGTAGCCAGACACAATTTATTTCGTTTTTTAAGTCATAAATCGTCGGAAATATATGCGTTTAGTTAATACAGGCGGTTTGTCTTGTTTTAAATTATACTACGATATTAATTTTATTCAAAAATTTTGTATAGGTATTTAAATAATGCAGCCTCTTCGTAATGTTTCAACTCGGAGTTATCTCGTAGTTGGCAGTGAACGTGTTAAATAACCAACACGGATGATAAACGTAGAATATATTTAAGAAAATAAGTAATGTTACTATTAATATTAGTTGTATGTAAAACTTATGGTCGTCGTGAATTAAATTGGCATTTTGATTCTACTTTATCGACAGGGAATATAATTATATCCAGAAAAAGGGCGAAAGTTATAGCAAATTAGAACAATTTTATAGTAACAGATATCGAAATAATTAATCACTATCAATAATGTACCTAAGAATGATAATAATAACTTTTAGTAGTTCCATAGAAATAATATTTTTCTAAGGGTGGATACGGCTTAATGCTTCCGGATTTATCTAACTTTGCAAATTTAACGTGCGGTAACCAGAACGAAAAACAGAAGGAAGTGAGGATTACTTTCTGTATATTTGCACAAATGCACGGGGCGCTTATTGTTTATTGTTCTTACGGATAGATTGGAGCTATAGTAAACAATTTGACCGGTGGGTGGACTGGGTAACTACTATTAGATCGATTAAGTTGACATACGAGCCGTGGTGGTTGATATGTTTAGGTGGTTTGGGAACTGAACTCCTTGTGGCAACAACGTCAGTGTTTGCCGATTGTATTTCTTGTATCAACAATTCGGAAACGTATGTATGTACGTCACTCGGCACGACTGCTTTTATTGCGCAGAAGATCGCATCGCCCCCACACATGGTGGATAGCTTAAACAATTGTTCTGTTTTATTCCTAATAACCTCTTTTCTAAACATTTTTTTAATATTACATATTGGTTATTTAAGAAATGTTTCTGTCTTATTTCTAATCGCTTACAATAACCTCTTTTCTGAACATTTTTTTAATATTACATATTGGTTATTTAAGAAACGTTTCTGTCTTATTTCTAATCGCTTGTTTAAAAATTTGTTGAATATACACATTGGTTACTTAAAGAATTTTCGCTGTTTTATGCCTAATCTCTTTTTCAGAAATCTTGGAAATATTGTACCTCGGAAGTTCAAAGAATTTTTCTGTTTTAATCCTAATAATCTCTTGTCTGCACATTTTTCCAATATCACACTATGGTAATTTACGAAAATTTTCTCTCTTATTTTTAATCTCTTGTTTGAAAAGTTTTGAAATATTATATTTTGGTAACTTACAAAATCTTTTTGTTCCATTTCTAATCTCTTCTTTGAAAATCTCTCGTTGTGGCTTAAAGAATTTTTCTGTTTCACTACTAACCTTCTGTTTGAAAACTTCTTGAATATATCACCCTTCGGTGAAACCAAAATTGCACGAAAATAAAAATATAATTGTCCCTGAATTCGAAATTATTCTTGTTCGATCGTTTTCTGTAACAGTCTTTGCCTCTTTCCTGAATTAAAGAATATTCCCGTGTATCAATTTGGATGCCAAATTACGCAAATGATATTATTCTCTACCGTAGCTTCTTCAACTAAACTATTATTAAACTCTTATTATACTTTTACAGAAGAAACATCGTGCATTCAAATGTACCATGAATGTTTCACATTCTGTATAACCTCTACACTTTAATTGATTACAGTAAAATATTGCACTAAAATTGCTTCAGAAAAGTGTATAAAAATCTCCATATCAATCAAAGAAACCAACAATCCGATGACTTACGGACGACAGTACAATTCCAAAATTCCCAGACATGATTGCCGCTCGCAAATTATTTGACGTGCCTTTATTACGACCCTCAGGCCAAAGTCATGGAAATCGTAGCGTGCCAGTTCAGAAAGCGTAGTAACAAATTAATTACACTGACTGTCTAGAAGAGAAGGTAACGCAAATTGACAAATTATAGCGCGCGCTGCCCGAAAAGAGGGCCGACGCGAATTAGACCGAGGTAAACGGGATTCCCTCCATAATTTAAGCGAACACGATCCGGTACTTTAACGGGTTATCACTGATCAATTGTAATGCTATAATATATCATTGAACGCGGGTCCGCGTACTGTCTCATTAAAATGCTTACGCGTCCGACACGAAATACTGCGAATGATGCATGCCCCTCGCTGCAACCACAATGTTCAGTCGGTATTAAAGGGACTAGACAGTCGAAAAATCGAATTTTCTTTATTGCATTTTTTCGAAAGTAGGGGAAAGGTGTCTAAAACGATCCCTCGGGGTAAAATGATTCCTGGCTGCCCTGTGGCTATTAGTGGTGCTATATCGTAATGTCCTTCTACAATAGTTGTCCCCGCACGTCACTAGTCGTTGCTCGAAGTGCCATGTGAATATCAGTGCTCTGTGTTTTGTTTACAAGAAAAGTTTAAAATTACTGCAATTTATCTAAGATAAGGTCTTTTTCAATGTTGTGTAACTTTTGTCATAAACGGTTTAATGTGACAGCTGCTTCTTGCACGGATTTAAACACAATTCAATAATAAGTTAATTAATGTTTCGTTACCGCATGTAATAAGTTGATGTTATATTCAACCACTAAATGTGAGTTGGGAGTTTGGGGTCATATGATCCCTCTCTAGTAGGATAAAATGATCCCAGGAATCATTTTACCTATATGCTATATTATTGTTTTTTTCTTTTAGTTACAACAATGCTCCGTCAGTATGAAAGAAAAACAACGCGTCAAAGCTGTTTTTATTTAAATAAAATGTAATAAATAAAATGATACCCGGGGATCATTTTATACACATACATTACAAAATGATCCTTAAGTATGCCTTCAAAGAAATGTGAATAAAAAATATAATTGATCAGGTAGCTAAATTTTATGTAAGTCAATGAAAAAATTGTAAAATTGAAACATTTTTTCTTACGATGCTTCGTTTTGAAGAAAATCGAATTTGAAAATCTGCTGGATACACGAGGAATTGAATATCTTGGCAAAGAGGACTTGGACAACGCGTCTGTGCATTGCATTATGTTTCTACTGATACTACTTATATTAGTCTAAATGCAACAAATGACTATGTACTTCAATATGAAAAGTAATTATATAATTATAAGCATCAATGTAAGAAATGTTGTTAAAAAAATAATTATTTCATTTTTACATATTTTTTCGTTGAGTGAATTTTCTTTAATTAACACTGTGAATACATACTGGTCTGATGAATTTTGAAAATTGATTATCTTGGAAATGAAGCATCGTATGAAGAAATATTACTTCAACATTTTCGACTTGTTTTTGCATGTAAAATCACATCCTTCCGAGTTATACCACCATTTTGGAAACACTCTGTATATGAAAGTAAATATCTGTCACATTTAAATCTCTGTTGTGGTTTTATTTTATTTTATCAACGTGGAATTCACCATTCGTTATGAAAGTTGTACGAAATGAAAGAAGTCATTTCAACTAATGATTCCGTGGTAATTACAACGGTGATACGATACGAGGATATGCAACAAGCGGATACGCACCTTCAAATTACGTAAGAATATTTTCAGAAAATTTCACTCACCTGTACGTGACTCCAGACTTTCGGTTTCGGGCTGGACCTAGCGTTGCTGGTCGCGCTCGAACTTCCAGTGTTGCTGGAGACACTGCTGGACGAGGTTGTGGACTTGACGGACGGTTTCTGGGTTTTTTGGATCTGTGTCGTGACGGTCGCTGACGTGGTGGTGCGTTGTTGTTGCTGCTGTTGCGCGGATGTCTGCTGTTGTTGTTGCTGTTGCTGTTGCTGGGTTTGTTGCATGATCTGTTGGATGAGCTCCAATTGCTGTTTCGTGAGGCCATCGTTGCTGGCGCCAGGAGACGTGGCACTCTGTAAAATATAATTGGATGCAAAGAAATTAGTAAAAATGTGATATTTTCAATTTGTGAATATATCCACTCATGCTTGTAACAAGTACTATAATAGATGTATTGGTAAGCTGAATAATAATGAATTGTATTCCTAATACTTTTAGAAAATTCTGTATAAACTGTAAGTGTTAATTGTAAATTGTATTATAAAGGTATCGAAAGTTTTTTTAAGTATTTAACGTAAGGTTCTGTTATAAATTTGCTAACAGTGGAATGTGGAACAGCAAATGCTTCATGTACTAAATTGGTAGAATTATTTAATTACTCTAATTGTTATTATCCAACATTATATGGTAAAATACTGTTGATAGTATTTGATAAAGATGTTCTTTAAATATCAAATGCGTATCTGATCCTTCGGAGGTATTAGAAATCTAAGAAATATAAATGTAAATGTAGTGAACTGACTGTAATTAGGTAGGCAATTATGGAAAAGTAGTTCCCATACTAATACTGACGAATAGTCTACAGTTTCATAAAAATATTCATAGAATAGACATAAAATAATTCTTTGCAAGTTTAAAATGATATTACAACTAACATTTATCAATTGAACAAACAATGTATACCCTATTCTGGATATACAAATCATTATAATTTACTATCAATATCTATCTTTATTCGATAACAAGACAGCTTCTAATGCTTCATAAATATTAAATCAAATCCATTTATCTCCTCATTATATAATATCTATGAAACAATTAAATTTATTTCCATATTAAATACTAATTCTATTTGATCCCAAAAATCTGTGTTACGTGAACAACATTCATTATTCCACTGCAACATCCTGCATTACGTTTCCTAATTAAACAACACGATACGATCCCAAAAATTTGTGTTACATTAACAATATTCATTGTCTCACTGTGACATCCTGTATTACTAATTAAATAATACGGGATTAAGCTATATATTCGTTCATTAACAAAAGAAACATCGGTACATCCATTGGTATAATCCCTTATGCCCAATTGAAGATCTCGGCGAGCGGAATAGTATCGGCAAATGAATTTTAACGAAGCGACGAGTGCATTATCTTCCAAACACAACGGCGTGCACCCGTATTCGAGCTTTCATTTTTTACGAAATTCCATTCGCATTCACGTTGTCGGCCATAGTAATATTCGTTGAAAGGATCGGTGCCGTAAAATTCGAACGGTGGTGCGTTGATCCTCGCGTCGTCGCTCGACGACACGTACCCTCACCAGCAAACTCGGTTTCCACTAGGGGAAAAAGTGGCGTAGAGGAAGAGCTTCCTACCATGCTTCTATCAGTTGATATTGGGAATTGCTGAAATTTATGCCAAATTAACATTCGATTTGACATTTGTTTCAGTACCTGAAATAAATTTATCAAGTCGTAGGAGGCCCTTCTCTTACGCCACTTTTTCCCCTAGCTGAAGCCGAAATTGCACGTCAGTGTACCCTCGTGAGCAAACTCAGTTTCCACTAGTGGAAAAAAGGGTGTAGAGAAAGAGCTTCCTACCAGTTGATATTGGGAATTACTGAAATGTATGCCAAAGTAACATTCGATTTAATATTTATTTCAGTGCTTGAAATAAATTTACGAAGTGGTAGGAGGCCCTTCTCTTACGTCACTTTTCCCCCTAGCAGAAACAGAAATTGCACGTCAGTGTACCCTCGTGAGCAAACTCAGTTTCCACTAGTGGAAAAAAGGGTGTAGAGAAAGAGCTTCCTACCAGTTGATATTGGGAATTACTGAAATGTATGCCAAATTAACATTCGATTTGACATATATTTCAGTGCTTGAAATAAATTTATCAAGTGGTAAAAGGCCCTTTCCTCACAATACTTTTTCTCCTAGCGGATGCTGAGTTTGCACGTCAGTGTTTATGCATGCATGCGCGAAAACCATGAACAATGAAACTTATAAGAGACTTCAATGTGTGTGCACTCCGCCCTGGTATACACATACTCTCTTTGTTCGTGTACCGTGCTTTACAGTTCAACAATCTTGTAGCACGCAGTGACCCGCCGCATACCGCCTCGCGCCAAGTGTTACTGCCAATTTTTCGATCGAGGCACCAACGACGTCAAATGGAAAGAACAAAAAAAGAAACACGTTCATGAAAGATGGATTTGAATTTTATTAGGTTGTGCATAATAAATTCGTTCGTATCTCTTTGGTGTAATGTCAAATATCATCGTTAGACTGCGGATTTTTATGCAAAACGATATTTGACAAAGTATGGGCTGTAAGGGAAAATTCAGTCTTTTTGAAACGAATCCAAGCTTCTTAACCTTTTAAAGTGTTGCACCGTTGCAACGCTCATTTTAAAAGTGCGTTTTAAAGAATTAAAAACAGAGTTTAGCTATCAGAAAAAGTGTAATAATTTCTGCCACCTTGCCAAAGAACCCAAAACTGACGTCACACTGACGTCCTTAAAAGAATCTAGAATTACCCTGCTAGAAAACGTACTCTGACGAAGATAAAACAAAATGCCCTTCAAACGGCTTTCATCTCGAAAAAGAAATTAAAAAGAAACAATGTTTAAATGATAAAGCACACCTGAAACGGCATACATTTACGGCGACACATCGTTCGCTAATTCTACATCCGTCACCGTTGCAATTCACTGCAATTTCATCGCTGTACTATGGTCCATACGAAGTCGCCGTAGCACCCATATGAAACCTCTTTTGAATGGAATATTCGAGGTGGTAAATTCGGACGGGACGGTCCACCAGTACATAAAACAAAAATGAAAGACACGAGAAGAATAATAAAACGGAGTAATATAGGCTGGGGTAACGTAGAAAGAAGAGAAGAACACACAGCATATACGGTCATGCGTGCACCTGAACGAGAACTCGCGCAACAGCGTATAGACACGGAATAATGGCGGACGGGAACGATGGTTGTCCCGGCCGATCGTTTTTCAACGACACTATGGGAAAAAACCGTGGACGCATTTCACACATACACGATTCTCCACTGAAGTTCAGGGTAGACGAGGAATGACGAGAGTCATAACAAAGGGACAAAACACGGGCCTGGATTTCACGATTTTTAATTAAGAGACGCCTTCTATTGGATTACCACGGGACACGCCCGGTCTGTCATCCCGTTCACGTCATCGCATCCCCGACTGTTTCACGACTACGTGTTTCACCGAATTATTCGGGTGTGATCACGGAAACGGCGACCATTCAATGCTAACCCGTTACCGTGCAAGCGTTTTGGTTATCACGGACGATGGCTGCAGGACGAAAAACGATCGTGATGGCAATCGGAGCGAAAAGAAGTTTTTTCGTGAATCGTTGTCTCGTAGACCTGTGAACATTTGTCGGAACTACTTTGATATTAATATGTTATACAGAGTGTCAACAAAATCCTTGTGTATTTTATCGGAATTGTTGAGGAACGAAATTTTAAAAGTACCGAACGTATATACAGGGTGATTCTGCTAAGTGTGCTTCCTAAATTGTTTGTGAACTGTTTGTTAGACGAACAAATGTTTCAAATGACAGTTGTGTGGCGTCGAAAGGGCTATACGATGTGGTGATTAGTTTGTTGGTATTTTGGTTTTGTATCGAGAGATGAAGGTCACCTTCAGTTTTTTCATTGTAATGGGTAAAAGTTGACTGTGCAGGTGGAAAGTGTTGGATTCTAAGTAAAAAAGTATTAGGGTATATGGGTACAAAAATACATAGTTACCGTTGTAAAAGATCCGAGAAAACAAATTGCTGTAACATTTTAATGATTGTTATCTGAGCATACTAACTACTGCTTTGGTAGTTTTAGTGTTAAAGGAATATTTTCATGTGCAGATCAAACGATTTCTTCCACTGTTTGCCATAAATAGGAGGAAAAAAAATAAATTATTGGATTCCACGTGAGTATCGTCGATATCTTAGTATTGACATCAAATTGATTAACTGTTTCGTGGACAACATTTTCCAGCATCCGTGGAGTAATCCCTGGCCATTGGTTACGACAGAAATTCTCGATTCTTCGGCGATGCAGGTGAATTTCGAGAAACCCTCAAGCAAAGAAATCTAATTTCGTTCGGTGGAACAGGTGGCAGACAATTGTTTGAGTTGCGCATTAAAATACTCCTTTAACAACATCCCCTTGGAGTTTCGTCCTTCTTTTAACAATTTCTGGAAAATAGATTAGCATTTTGTGGACACCTTGTACGATATTGGAAAGGATAAAGGTCTCTGTTTGTTCCTGTTATTATGGAAGGCTGGCAACATGACCGGATGTTTTAGTTATCGACAGCAATAAGAGAAAAGTTTCAATTCAACTATATCCTGAAGAAAATAATTTTGATTGTAAATAGTGGCATTTTTTTTATTATTCCGTTTTCGAACTTTTAGTATTATCTGCAGTTGCTTGAATGAAATCCTGTGAATTTAATCGAATCGGAGCTGGGGATTTGAACAATTGATAGCGGAGACTAATGAAGTAGTCACAAAAGAACGTTTTTTGCTGTTACACCGGAAAATGAAAAATTTCGCGTTCGTTCTGTAGTCAATTTAGCCCCCATTATGAGTGAAAAATCATGAATGCCCTTTTTTTTTTATTTAGCCATGATACATGGCATAAAACTTGGCAAAAATATTAAGTGAAGTAGATTGTAATAATCATATTATACAATAGTATTGTTGTAATATCATAAGTAATAGTTATTTCAAACGAAAAGAAACAATTCTATTTCTGAATATAACTAATATTTTACAATTGTTTTAATACTTCAGCTATTCGATGAGACTATCCGTTAGCGACTTACTCGCTCGGAAACGAACAAATGTCGTTTCTGGTATACTAAGTCGTAATAATATTCACAAAATACAGTTTTTTGGCAGAAGGAATTGATTTTTAAAGGGTACTTGTGATAACAAAAATGAAACAAAACCAGTGATTTTTCTTTTATTCTAATTCGTCATGTGATATAGTGTCGTCCATTTTACCAACTTTGATGCTCTGTATTATGGCTAAATCAAAATATGGGCACCTTTTTCACTTTTAATAAGAACTAGGTGAACTAAAAAAACGCACACAAAGTTTTTCATTTTCCGGTGTAACAGTAAAAAACGTATTCTTGTCAGTAATATAAAATAAAGCTAATAAACTAATATCCAAAATCTTTCTCCAGCAGTATGCCTTCGTGCGTCATTTTGCAGTCCTCGCTCTACCAGGTGGCTCTATTTACAAAAATCAATCGATCGATGTCGACGAGAAAAAAGAGTGAGAAAAAAAAGAATATCAATCCAGCTGACACGAAATAATTGCACCACAGGGTCCCCCACCGGTCGCTAATTACTTTTACACACGCGTACGAAACGACGTATTCAGAAAGGGGTTGGCGACCGTACGGACGCGAATTGAAGCGTCGATTAAAATTGGATTTGTTAATTAGTGCTGGGAATGTGGCGGGCAGTCCTTCCCGATCCGACTCATACCTTATTAAACCTTCATTTCGTGATTCCCACGCTGCCATTTGTCGTTGCTGTAATCAGCAGGCGGTTGTGTTTTCCGCCCGCGCGAAACGTGGAACACGCGAACCGCCTTTTCCCCCAATTCGAAGGGAGAAAGAACATAATTTCGAAAGAAAAGTGTGAAATATTTTTCGCACTTGAAAACTTTAACGACACTATTAAATTTACAAACTGTTTGTCTATTTACATTGCATTGTATCGTTTATACAGAGTGTAACAAAAATGTTGCAGGTCTCTGAAATGGGTCACTCGTGAGGTGATTTGGAACGAGTTTTTCCTTAGCAAAAATGTTATCCGAGGCTATGTAATCAGAGCTCGACCGGCAGATTCGCGCAAGAGTTACAAAATTTTTGCGTAATACTTAATATTGCAGTATAATTTGAAACACGACCAATAATCGATATTAACAAAACGCATACATTTTGAACGATTTATGACTTTAAAAACAAAATAACGTGTGTCTGGCTACGTACAGCCTTTTTCACTGTGGCAGTCGATGTGTTAAAATTTTCACACCCCACCCTGACCGATAACCTGGCTACGCCCATGCTCTTAACCTCTGATACTCTCTATATATCAAAATTTTCTTTTTCTTATTCTTATTATATTTTGTACGAATTAAAACTATTGTCAAAAAGTAAGCAATTTTAAATTTCTTTGTATATAATACATAGCGGAACTACCAGTATGATTGTTCGACTAAACTGTGAAATTAAAAAATTGAAATAACTAAATAATATAAATACATATTCTGCGGTTCACGTGAATTCTACTAGTTAGACAAATGGTCCGTGATTGAACTGAGTTTGACACCCCTGATAAAGCGAATACACCATTTCGATGTGTTCAGAGAAAACGAATTTCTTCCTTGTGGTAATCTACAGTTTATGGTTTCTAGCCCCTAAAAATATAGATTTATATGTGTAAACGTCAGTTGTCATGTATTCGTAAACTGTGCACTGCGTTCCAGAACAGATGTTAGAAATTTTATTACAATATTTGGGAAATTATTGAAGAGTTATATGAACGTGGATCCTACTCTAAATACTTACATATGTAGCTACATCAGTCAGAAGCTTGTACAGCATATAATGTATATGACTTGTTGATTTGTCGGTACGATAATTACTACTTATCTAGGTTTTTTACTCGTCTAGGTTTTTTACTCGTCTAGGTTTTTTAATTTAAAAGTAAACTGAAAAGCAGCCTATTTTTACTTTCAATAGAATTAATATCTGTATTTACGTGAAACGAATACATTTCATTTATTTTAATGTAAACACAATATCATATTTCGGCGCGAGTTGTTCAATAAATGAAGCTTGATAAACATGTAGTGTTTTTTTTATAATTGTAATATTTTTTACACCCCCCACCCCCTTGGTCGATAAAGATCTATTCGATTTATTTTTCCTATCCCTGCCCACGCCCCCTGGGATTCCTGGACCTGCACGGTTAACTAATACGTCCGAGTAAATATCGAATAATTGTAATTAAATATTTACGAGGAAACAGTGAACCGGGGTCGGTCGGTTCGTCCTATGAAGAATTAAACGCGCGAGATTGCATACGCGTGCAGCGTATCATGTTTGTCTTCTAAATATAACCTGTATTTTCGATCCTTTTAATTTTCTGCTTGGAACAGAACGGGCAGAACACACTCCTTCATTATTAACACTGTGACGACCAATGACGTCACACTGGTGTCATGTGAGTGTCAACTGTAACGTACAAAATTATAACAATATGAACGTAATAATTGTCCAAAGATTAATTTCTTTAGGATTTCCTGTGTTAATGAAGAGTATGGATTTCCTTAAACGGTATTTTCTGAAATATTAAGAATTTTATTAAACTCCATACCTGTCGTTAATTGATACAAAAAATGCTAACGAAATTGATCTTCAGAAGATTTATGAAAAATTGTATTTTGTTTACACATCCGGCCACTGGTGTGACGAAATTCGTTGCAAAAATATAACTACAGACGATTGAGGATCTATTTAGAATACTAGGTGTACTGTCTTCTATTCGATGATCGAAATCCTCCGCTTTTCGGGGGTTAAAGGAACTTCTAACGCCGAAATCGGTTGTGTAACCCTTGGAATCACGAAGTTCGAAGTTACGATGAAATGTTGCATTGAAATTTCTGTATGAGTCAGTAATGACTAGACTGCAGTTATTTATAGGTAAATTTATAGCATCCCTTAACTTGGAAAGTCCCATCAATCATAAAGGAGCATTGCCCAGTTCGAAAAAATTACTACAGTTGTTAGCTTTTCTGAAACAAGCAAAACTTTACCAGAAACTATGGTATCGCAGTTTGAAATGCAATGGTAGTCGCTAATAACCCTGCTGCTAGAGTTTGTGGTAACTATAAAGAATAAATAAAAAGAAAATGTAATAAAATGAAGATATTAACGTGCTTTAATAATAATATATGTGTTATTATGAACGTAATAAAGTCTTTAGTACAGAATCAAAAATTTTGTCCCATTTTCATTTTTAAATATTTGTATTCGAAACTGTGAATTTTCATAAATTTCAGCAGTCTATGTAATAATATATAATAATATATGTGTTATTATGAACGTAATAAAGTCTTTCGTACAGAATCAAAAATTTTGTCCCATTTTCATTTTTAAATATTTGTATTCGAAACTGTGAATTTTCATAAATTTCAGCAGTCTATGTAATGACTCTGCTCCATCTTCCATCCGTTCTTTTTCCGAGAGTTAACACGGAATGATGGAGAAAAGTATATCCGCGTGTGGATTTGTACAGGTGCATATTCATAGATAGGGGGCGAAAAGAAGCGGGGAAATGACGAATGTTTAACGTTTAAAACAATGCGTCGAATTGCTACACTCCATACATCATTGACGAACACAGTGAGTCGGGGATTGTGATTTCAAGCGTGTTCGAATCGTGTACAACGACATTGTATTATTTCAATGCAACGCTCGATGGACGGAGCGAACGATTTGGATTGCACCCCCCAACCCCTCTCCGCCCCGATAAAAGCACGGTTGCATGTAAATTTTTTACATTTAAATTTTAATCCTTCGTTCGACTGAATATTACGTTTTAATTGTCTTTTGTGAATGCAATTTTCAGTAAAAAAAGAAAAAAATTAGAAACGGCGTGATCAAACTGTGAGATTTTATGCATTCGTGGTACATAGAACCAATTAATTGTCTTGAATCGGTACAGTTACAAGTCCAATGAAGCGTCATAAATTCCTTACTTCATGTGAAACTTTAAATAACGTTTGACTGAGTGACAAAGGTTTTGTCTGATTCTAGATTTTGCGAATTAATCGATGAAAATTAATATTTACATGAATCTTTATAGTTTAATTATGATTTTAGATTCCATGATATTTTATTGCTCTGTATACATGTGTTTGTTATTTATACATAGTATCGAATGAAAAATTGCAGGGCAATATAGTATTCTAAATAGAAATATAACAAATATTATTGTTCGGAAAATTGCAGCACGCGAATTAGATTCAAATTAATTGTAACATTTGTACAGAGAAATATATTCTCTTCGACTCTTCACGTACTTGTAACTGTAACTGCATAGTTCGTTAAATTAAAACGTCGTAACTTCACCTCGAAATCGTATTCAGCTCCACTTTTATTTAATTCTACAAGAATGTTAATTCGCCCTATTAATTTCACCGCAAACGCATTTGAATAACACATTTAATCGTACATAATTTCTGCATTCCTCGCACATTTAATTACACAGGGAACGTTAACGAAGTACACCTCAAGTCCACGCAATTCGTTTCTCTTTCGCGTACCTATTACTGAAAAATTCACCGTTTAAACCACGAGATTTGTATGTATATACGTAGAATGCGGTATGTAATTTGAATTACGAGATGCATTTAAATTACAGGAAATACGATGAAGAATTTTCGCACGAAAATGTTTGATGTTCTCTCTTTTTTTTTTTTACGTTCGACTCGAATCTGTCACGGACATTTTAAGAAATATGGTCCTTAATCATAACAGAACGGCTGCCGGCACGCGGTCCACGAGAACGCATTTGTTACACCGACGAACCTCGCGGATGTTCGTTCTTCAAAACGTCTCCGAAAGTTTGCTGTTATCTCTGGCTGAACGAACGAGCTTCCCTGACAAATCGTCGGAAACAACGATAGGACAAACCGACGGAGAGAGCGCAGCGGTTGGAAGCGGCTTTCACCCTCTTGCGAAAGTCCTTGCTAGGAGACGCGATCCACACCTCTGTCCGTGCACGTGTAAACGTGGGATAAATGTGATGGAATAAAAATGTACATGGTATATTATTCGACTGTGAATATTTATGCAACCATTTGTGGATTAAATTGCATACGAAGAATCGAGTCAAAATGAAACTTTTTCCTTTGTTGAGGTTTCTATAAGATTCAATAGAAACTGAAAATTTTGGTGGACTTTATTAAAATTTTAATTATACTGAGGTTTAATAGAAAGATTTAATGAGTAAATTATTTTGAATCATTTATTATATAGGATGTTGAAGAGAACCCACAATTTTGTAATAGATTGGTTGAGTAAAGTTGTGAGAATGAAATAAACTTTGAAAAATTAGTAATCTTAAGAAAATGCAGTTTGAATTTATAACGTTTCTAAAATGCTTTTACGTTTCGATGGACTGACGATCTGCACCTTTACGAGTGACAGTCTTTGGGACGTTGATACATTTTCGAGTTTGCAATTTTTAGTTTATTATTAGTGAAGGGTAGATATGTTTTAGTTTTAGATGATCTTGTATTTTTGTAAATTGTAACCTTTTTTCTTGATGAGTGCGACATACTCGGGTGTACTTTGGAGCATTCGTGGCAAGGCGGAAAGATTTTCATGCCTTCATAAATTTGTTTTTTGCCTGAAGCCGAGCCTCTGCTTAGCTTCTCTTTACTCTGTTTTAATATTGGTCCCACAGGGGGACTGGCCCAGTGGTGGGAATAACGCCGTTGCTCGTGTCGCATTCATCGAGGAATCACTGTATAGGTATTTTACATATATCAACTAGCGACTACTAATTTTGATAGTAAATTGCTTTGACAAAACTACCCGATTTCTTCGTTAAATAATTAATTTCTATGAAGGTTTCATCAACACATGTATGTATAAAAAATTTGATTACTATTTGTTCAAGAATGTTGTTTCATTGTGCCGTAAATGCATAAACATCTACGATCAAATTATTATAATAGTTTCAAGCGTTTAAAGAATTAAGTGAGCTAACGTTTTCCTGTAATTACCACTATCAATGTCGCGTGTCAACGCACTATATCTCTCGTCGGTAGGGTTTTCAAGAGCACGCCACACGCGAGAATCGCATTATTTTTCTAGTACGCTCCCTCCATCTCTCACGTCGCTGCCACGATCGTTCATCATCTGCCTTTCTCATCCGACGACCCACTTTTCCCGACAGCGCGTCTCCTCCTTCGCGTTTATGATATTCTCGTGTCTCTGTCCGATTACTTGCATTTGCAAAGTAAACGTATGGTCTACACCTACGTTCACATTTACTACTAAGTTCACATGCACGCATGGTTGGCTGTTAAAAGTGAATGTTACTAAAAAATCGAGTTTTAAGATGATTGTATACTATTCAAGAAACTGTCACTTTACTGTCATTTAAATTAAATCGAACAAAAAGGATTGAAATTGAAGCGACAAAATATGTTCATTTGTCATTAGATCAGTGATGGGCAACCGGGCCCCATAGGACATGCTGCCCGTACGGGCAAGTGGCGGGCAGCCGCGGGTTCCTGTGGAGGTAGAGGAGATGTATAAGTAGTATTTAAGGCAATTATTATTAAATTTATACAAATGCCATTATAAATTGTATATTTTTTTACGATTTTCCAATAAAAAACAGTCAAATCATACATATTCGTTATTCATTAATCCCAGCACTATCTCCACACCTATTCCTAATTTCAATTTACCAACAAAATAATACGAAACAATAGATAATAGCAAAATAATACACTCTCAAAATTTTTTAAAAAAGCGTGGGAAACCTGAAAAATCGAGATTTTCCAAAATTGCGGTAGCCAGCTGGTGGCGGAAATTGTAACTAATTTTAGAACTTTTACAAAAAGTGCGGGAAGCGGCAAAAACTGACACGTTGCACCGCCTGGTGGCGAGTTCGGGAATTGGCCTAAGAAGTTTCGGATTCAGTTCTAATTTCCGCCACCATAATTGTGGTGGCGACCATAATTACAAATTGGTGAGGTATTCGTCATTCGAATATTTTTTTCAAATGCTTTTTGCCCATCACTGGTTTGCACAAGGAAGGGGACGCGATATACGAGATCGCATGCAAAGTTATACGCGCGTCTCTACGGAAGAGCCAGGAACGATCGAAGGGCTTCCCGGAGACAGGAAATGGAAGTTTGAAAATGTATTTCAGCGTGAGTGACACGTATGTTATTGTCGGGAGACCGGGGAACAAGCATCCGGTGTGCAGGTGAACGAGCAAAGAGACCGGAGACGCATAAAGAGGGGGTTTAGGTGGGCGGGGATTGCTGCACGCGTGTTAGTTGCCAGAAAAATTTTCCGCCGGGCCATCGAGAGAGACACTGACGTGCTCTGGTAATAGCGTTGTCGGGGGCTGGAAAATGAAATACTGTACGACCTGAATAAGCTACTCGAAATGTCGATCGAAGTGAAATTATCGTCGAGTGATCGTCGCTCCAGAAACTTTAATAACGTCAATCACGCGACGGTTGAAATACAATTTAAATGACATTTCGCTGAAATTCTTCCTCACCTAACCATGAAATTTTTAGGGGGGACATATTTTCGGATGGTTGCAAATTTGGGTCAGATCACGATTAGATTTGGTTTTATTTCAATAATATTAACCCTCACATGATGGACGTGAAAGTTTATGACTGGGCACAGACGAGATATATGAATAGACCTAACATGCAATGTAATTTTCTGTCCCATGCTGCGAGGGCGTCAGAAGCCCCCTTACCATTTTAGTGTCAATACCCGACGTTACCAATAAAACATGATTTCTCAGTGCATCGAATGGTGGGTCCAAAAATGTATTGTTCCAGTTAAGAAAATAAAAGTAACCTTGAATTCTTTGAAAACGCATCCATTTCCAGAGAAGATACATGCACCACATGATGCTTCAGTTGAAACCATTGACTTTTTCATTATGAAACTTTTTCTATCTCTGGTCGTTTTAACGCTATGGTTTGGCCCAGTTGCATGGGACATTCTGTATATTATATAAAAATATTACATTCATTAACAAGAATTTCCTAAAAATAATATAAAACTTGTGTTTTCGTGAAAACTGAATTTTGTTCATTCGTCAGACACATCCTCATTCCTCAAAACATCGAGGCATATTGGACGAAGTAACCCAGCCATTGTTACGCGAGGGTTAAAAATGGGGATTCGAAATACGATTTAAATGGCATTTCATCGAAATTCTACTTAACCCCGATTCAGATTTTATATGTAGAATGTATTTTTGGAGGATGGCGGATCTGGGTTAGGTTGGGGTTAGATTTAGATTAGACGTATTAGTCACCTGGGTCCGACTAATGGATCTACCTATATCACCGTTAGAAACTTTGGACTCGTATCCAATATCGATTATTCACAGAATAGAAAAATCATTATTTTATTTTATTGGCATGATAAACTAAATATGCATAGTTACACCGATGATATTACAGTTACATACCCAGATAGCCAAACCTGCAAAGCCAAATTTTGTCGAATGCCTGTTACTGACAATTTGCACCAAGACTGGCAGCAAATTAGCAGCAAGTCTTGCAATATAGCCTAGGTAACAATTTGACCTAGGTTAGTTAGCCTGAGTTGTGTTGCAAAGCATGCTGCTAATTTGCTTTACCATTTTGTCAGCAGACTTTGCCTGCAAAATCCAAGTTAAATTCAGAAACAGATGTCTATTGTTTTTTAGACAAATTTTGTCATTATTTGCTGGCAATTTGCTCGAAACTTGCATACAACTGGTTATCAGAGTATACAAACACTGGAGCTGTTAGGCTATTACGTGACTGTGGTCACTGAAGTTTCATATACTGTGATTAAGTTTTCTTACATGTCTGTTGTGTACCGCCGGTAGATCGGTTAAAATGTATTTTCAAGTTCAGTTCGAATATGTCCTCCGTACCGTAAGCAATATTACGCGTATACACGTGCTCCGTTTCGAAACAGATAGAATACGTTACTTTTGTTTTTTCAAAGTGTATCTCCAGTTTAATTTTCTTTACATATATATATTTTTATTTAAGTGTTACATAAATAAAATTATGTTTGCTTAAATCGTTGACTCTAATTATTTTTAACAAATAATACTAACACTAATTTAGTTGGTCTTTTGTACGATCATGTACAGCAATATAAAATTTAAAATCAAAGTGTAAGAATATTTATAATTGATGAACCGAATTTGGTAAACGATAGAAACTATATGAAATGTGTTAAGTACGTTCTACCGTACATTATTCGGTAAAACTGCTGTGTTCAGCAGTATACACATTTCATAAGGTCGAAACCCCTTGGGTACCGTCTTATCCCTTTCAAAATTCTTGCGAAAACACGTTCCTCGGACGTAACGATGTCCCACTGACAGCTAAGGGCGAGAGGGCAGGTGTAAGAAGGGTCGCCCTTAAACGCGTCACTTTCCGCGGACGAGGCCTTTCCGTCGACGAAGTCAGCAAAAGTTCGGAATGAAAATTGACGTGGAAACAGCGAAAATATGTGGCCACGGGAGAACCTTAACACCTGTCTTCCCTGTGATAAGACTGCGCCCGCCCTAGGGGTCGCTCGCGATGCGCTTAAACGAATTAAAACTACGAGAACCGGACTTCTTCCACCCTCCACCCTCTCCTATCCACTGTAGGAAGCTAAACTTGTCGGTCTACGTAGCCTGTATTGAAGTTTTTTTTTTCGCATCCGTCGGGATAATCTGGCTTAATTAATTTAATTTCGAGAAAAAGCAGAACCCCGCTTTTTTACCCGATTTCATCCCCGTCACCCCCTCCTCCCACCCTTGCGAAACTATGGCAACCAGTTCGTTAACGAACATTTTATTATACGAACTCGATGTGGAAGTTCAGATTCTAGTAATTTCAGACACGTAATTGGCCGATTTGATCCGTTGGATTCACAGCCGATCCGAATTAGGTTGTGTTAATAACATTGGGTTATGAATAACTTTTTTTTTAAACGAGCTATTTGTAATTTTGATCGAGAATCGATTCCTTCTTGAACCTGTTGGGATGATAATAGTCATTTTCTGTCGCGAGATTATTGGATTTTTTGGTCCGAATTAAATTTGGAACGTATTACGATCATGGTGGTTATTTATGGTTACAGCTTGCCTTTTCGATCGATAGTTGTCACTAATGACCAGGCTGCTGATTTTATGCATTTATAGCATATACACAAGTGTGTGAAACAGGATAATGAGAACAAGTCGATAAAATTTGATAATGTTTCTGTTAGTACTCTAATAAAATTTTTAACGACGAACATGAATTCCCGTTTAATCCCATTGTTTAAGCCAGTGATGGGTAACCGAGCCCGCTCATTGTATATTTTTAAAATATAGTAATGCTGAGTAATTTATTATTTTCTTCGTCGAGTAAAAAATATTGTTTTTTTTTATAAAAATGTGGTCTCTAATTAACAGTAATCATTACTCTCCCATGTATGGCTAAAGTTTTCTCAATCAAAAGAACGGGAAGATATTGTAAATTGAAACTGTCATATATGCGTTACGATCTTATTAAGAAAACAGGGAATCACATCTAGGTACACCTAATAAGATTCATAAACAACTACTAAACCTTTTTACTACGAGTATATACAGGATGGACCACGAAACGTGATTTGCTTAGATCATTTTACTGCTAACTGTTTGATCGAGAAAGAAGAGCCTTGAGATGATTGTACCAAATTTTTTGTCAACCCTTTTTCCCCAGAGTTTTCAAGGTTACGTTCAGTTTTTTATAGATAAATATTTAATTTTCTTACGCCTATCCTTGAACAAATATTGAGACGAATTCGGCAAACACCATAACAAATAATTTCTTTTCTTCTGAACCAAAGAAAAATTAGAAAAATAATATTTATCTTAATTAAAGTGATGTTCAAAATGGTATCCATCAGCTGCAATACACTCGTGTAAACGCTTAAGAAACGACTGCTTAGTCCTATTTATGACGTCCACACTGATCGTTAAAAACATGCAAAAAATTTTCCGATCGAATTGCTAGGCATCACGTTTTGTGGTCCACAATGTATGCCTGAAACTGGCCGTCCAAATGCAAAAAAATAGGTCAGAAAGTGATACTAATAAAAATAATAAGTAGACATACAAACAAGGAAACATTTGTTTCATAGAAAAAAATGTCAATATAAGTCAGAAATATAAAGCTTAATGTTCCTCCAGTTTCAATTCTTCTTCGTTTCAAACAAGTATATGTGTAGAAGTCAACATGTTCTAAGTTTAAAAAATTCACGAAGTTATCACTTTAAATTCCAGATACAGTCGCGTACCTCGGCTCCACTTCGGCAAAGTAGAACGAATCGAAGATAACCGATGCATGGATAAGGAAAAATGGCGTCTCTCTCTCTATTTTTCTCTCTTGTCGAGCATTTAATACCGCGACTTATCGATTCCGAAAGTGCAGCCGGACCATCCTTCGCTACACAAATCGTCGAGTTTCCACGGAAATCGACGAACGGGGCAAGTTCGTTTGTTAGCTCGTTCGTGAAACTTTTCCGGAAGTTCCGTGGATGCGGTTGCGGGCTGCGTTTCCGTCTCTCCATTCCCTACTTTTCGCTGGAGGTTGCCGGTTCGATGAAGGGACCCGGCAATATTCCGCTCTTGTGTAACACGCGGCTCAGTCACGGGTATATTGGTGAAATGGTTCGAAGAACCGGTACTACACTGGCCGAAATTTCTATAAAGTCACCATGTTTTTTTATGAATTCTTAGAATTGTTCCATACCAATGAAAAATTGTGTTTGGTAGCATTTTGGGATTAATTACAGAAAGCGTACACATCGGTTTCAAAAAATAAATTTAACATTTATTAAAAAAAAAATAAAACAAAAATATAATTCAACAGAAAACACACTGGGAAACTTCTATAAAGTAATTTCACTTCTTACATAAGTAAAATTGAAATTAACAATTGTTTCTCACTATTTCTAGATTAATACTGAGAGTACCCTCTATGTTTTTTTAATGGAAATGCAAAAACAGATACGATGGAGCAATAAAATTGGTGGTAGTTTGGAAATACACATTATAAGCATTCATAAAAAAACATGATGACTTTTTAGAAATTTCGGCCAATGTAGAAACGATTATGCTAATTTTTAAATTTGTTCGTGTGAACTTTCATTGAGATAGTTCAACGTAACTATTAAAAGCATTTTTCGAAAATGTCTAACGAAAAAATTACATGAAAATGAAATGATTAATTTTTTTTTAATCTAACTTGATTTTAAGATTCTATCACGATTAAATGTAAAATAAAATTACATATATCAGTATATCATCACGATGTTTCAGTCCGTATTCACGGTGTAACAAGATGTGATATGTTCGATCAACTGTCACGAGCCTAATTGCAATATCGTTAGGGGATTGGTATTCGAGGTCGGCATTAAAGTGGAATTCCATTTCGCTTGGCTACTATATCGAGGAGATACGTATTACACGGTTTCGTTATTGATCGCGCAACAGAGAAACCGTGCATCCTGCTAAAAATTTTACGATTTCTTTAAACAAGTACATACCAAGTAAACTTAAAAAATAATTTTGACAACTAAAAGAACTCTTCAATCTGCTTCTAGATAGTTTCTTTTTAATTATTTTTTCTTGTTACAGGATATTCCAGCGATCTAAGTGAATAACCACCTGATGAAGCGAAGTCTAATTGAGTAGATAGGTATTATAAAATTTTACAGTCGAAGTAGTGTAATTTATTTACAAGTTTGACAGAACTTAATGAAAATGGACTTTGTTCTTCATACTTTTCATCGGTATTTTTCACAGAGAACAAAAAAGCAACGAGTACATTGTATAGGAAATACGTTTAATCCATATCTGCACAGTAGTACCTGTTTGCCAGATGAAACGATTGTCTTGAATGAAAAATAATTTGTAACATAGTAAGATTATAGTGGTTATTTATGATTGGAGCTTGTCGTTTCAATAGGGTTACAGTTGCCATTAATAACCAGGATTTTCTGTATTCATAAAACATGATAATGTTTCTATTTCATTACTCTAATAAAATTTCAAATGACGTGCATAATTTCCCGTTCAATCCCATTTTTTGAGGAACGCAGTGCATCAACAGCACAATCAAAAACACGGATAAAGAAATATTAAACGTGCAATAAGAGGGACAATGGAGCAAACACGCCAACAGGACATAAAAGGTACTCGTGTTCTTGTTGCGAACAATGAAAAATTTATTAAACGAAACTGCAGAAGGCATCGAAGAACCGCGTACGTGAAAAGCAAATTTCCCGTTTCCTACCCGGAATCCTCCGTGCTCGTCGACAGGTAGAATTCAAAAGCTCCTAAACCTGATAAGATCTCGACCCAGTTACGTTCCATACGCATCCCCCCGACGTTCCCTTGAACTCGTACAATGGTAGATTCCGCCTGGCTGTTTCCCTCTTTTAAACCGCTTACGTACGGGACTCACGCAGCCAATGAGGGATTTCTTGTTTCATTTCTTGTTAGGCGACTGAATGGAAGACTTTAGGTATCTCGTTAAACGAATCGAATACAGAAGAGGTACAGAGTGGAATATGTGATATTCGTTACGATTGGTTTAGGTCGACAATAACGAGCGGTGGACAATATAATAATTGCTCGGTTGAAAGGAATCAATAATTTTGTGAAAATATGAAAAGGAGCTGCATCATCTTAGTTTATGAAGAGATTAATTTCGAAGAATCGGTCGGCTGGTGAATTGTTAATTTGAATAATAACAAATTGTGATAAATAAAATTTGAATGTGTAGTACAGTATAACAGTGTAACAGTGATTTATATCGAATTCTATTGAAATTCTAGTAATATACTAGATTCGCCAGAAATTATGTTTCTCCTTCTTCTGAAGTGTGCATAATATCGTATCTATCAAATATTACATAATATGTTTCATTCTGTTTATCGAACAAGTTTCCTAACTTTACTATATAACGCGTTATGCTATACAGTGTAGACGCAGCTTAACGGGTACCTATCCAGCAGGCAGTTATCGCGAGTCTACTGTACTTAGAACAAGAACGATTTGAAACTTTCTATCCTACAAAGAAAATATTAAAAATTATTTATGAAAGATAATAGTGATCAATCAATAAGACCGATAAATTATACAACAAAAGAAGTTCTAAATCTTCTTTTGATCCGGAAGAAAGTTCTCATTGGCGTTCACCCAATATGATGCAAGAAAAAAACATGGAATCGGCACCGTGCCGAAGGCTAAATCCGTCTGCGCGCGTGGCAGAAGTTCTCCATTGAGACCGGAAAACTGCGAGACTGAAAAGCAAATTTCGCGGCGTGCCTCCCCCCCCCCTATTCCAGGCAGGTGGAATTCGAAAGTACGAAAACTCGATAAGGTCCCCGACCCGATTACACACCGCATCGCCTGGAAACTTTTAGGGCACCTGAAGTTTTGGTGGCTCGCTTGTGTTCTCCGGGGACGAAATCTACGGTGCGCGGCAGTTTCCCTCTTTCGATAACCCCCAGTCGTCCTTCCTCTCCTGCACTCTGAGAATCACGAAACTTGCGGATGTCACGGTTTCAGTCTCGAAAAGTCACGAAAACAAGCGATATTCTGTTCCCACTAAACTTTCCTGGCCTGGGAAACAAAAACTTATAAACAATATAGAAGAGCTTTCTATAGAATTTTTATACTCGATGGTGCGTAGGGTTTCTGATGAAATTGAAACTTTTCGAAAGATACAAAAAACTTGCCAAACAGTTTGGTGATATTTCTTTGGAGTATAGTGTAATTTCGATCTTTCGTAAATTTGAAGATGTACAGGGTTGCGACCGAAAAAATTGTACCAAATGGACAGGAGATTATTCTGTATGCGAAAATAAGTTGAAAGTATGGAATAAAATTTATTCGTGTCATGTTTCGGTTTCGAGATACTTGAATTTGAAAATCTGCTGAATATGCGTGCAATTAAATAGGACTTGACTATGACGTCTGTTCATTGCATTCCGTTTCTACTTTCTATTATGAAGAATTCACGCGTTTCCGATTAACCTTCAAAGTCGATTGTCTCGAAAATGAAGTCTCGAATGAAAAAATTTTATTATATATTTTCCACTTAACATTTCATGTAGAATGACATTCTTCTCGGTTGTATCATCAGTTACGTAACACCCTGTATATTAACATTGTTTCATTTAGAAATTATCCAACAACAAAACGGTAACGCTTCTTTTGTAACACTCTGTATGCCCTAATAAGAAGGAAAATAATTACGGAATTCAAGATTTTCAGTTTTTTATGCAGCGATGCGTGGAACTCTCCGTGCATCGTGCAGCAAAGCTCAAGTCGCGAATTGCAATCAAGATTGTGGATCAAAGAGCAACAGTGGCTGCTTTCTTTGCCTTGTTTTAGACTAGTAAATATGGTCGGAGATCGAACCCACTGGTTGAACGCTGGGCCCGCCGTTCCATCGTACATGAAGGCGAAACTGGGTTAGCCAAACAGTGGAGTACTAGACGCGATAAAAGGTAAATCTTATTTCTAAAAGCAAAAATATTATTTTAAGATCCGCGCGCGCGCGTGGAACCGCTATTTTTAGGTTCGATATAAGTTTTAACCCTCGTCGAGTTCGCTTCGGTTCGATATGAAATATTTTTCTTCTACCTGGTGCCCTTCAGTGCATTTTGCGATCTCAGGTTATCCCGTAGATCATACTGATTGTAAAACAAAATTTTTGGTGTTATACATTTGTACTGCAACTACTTTTTATTAACTAGAATCGTGAATAATTGGAATAATTAAAAATGTTACTGCTTCTTAGTTTATTTAAAATTGGATCCGATAAATAGCTCTCAAAAAAGTTTCCATAAAGCAGAAATTTTAATCCAGAAATTCTACCAACCAATCCTCTATGGCGGGTTAAAACGAAAAGAAAAAATTATAATTACTATATTAAGAACAGGACATTAAAAAATTATTCACAATTGTCTACTTAAGAAAACTAACTCTCCCTACTGTCTACTGCAATGCAACAAAGACATATCGATTAATTATCATTTATAATCTATATATGAATGCATCAAACACGAATGACAAAGAAGAAAGTACAACCTGATACTAGAGACGGCACTCACAGTCCAAGAACAAATTGCAAATATGAATACTGAATTATATCAAAGAAATTTTATTCTACGACATTTAACACTAAAGTCAAAATACACCAGTCTATATCAAGCGAATATATTCAGATTAAGAACACAACACATTCGCAGTCGCTAATGACCTAGCAGTCGATGCGACTTAAACCTACAAAAAAACAGAAATTTTATTAAAAAGAAGAAATTATTCGTCTAATTATTTACTTAGCGAAGATAATTAAAAAATTAAAAAATGGTGTTTAGTCTACCCACATTTATAAACGTATTAATGTAATATCGATTTTATGTTGTTGCAAAGTAAAGGATGCAGTACATTTTTGGCATTTTATTCACACAGAGGTGATAAAAAAAATATTGTTACCCCCCGGTTTACTGTTTTTTTTTTCAAATTTTTGTCATTAAGTGTACTTTATATAAAAACGTTTTATTATCGAACTCTGTGTTACATTCAACCGTAAATTTGGTTATTCTTAAAGTTCTTCTGAAATTCGGAATGAGTTTGTATGTACGCATCAGGATATAGGACAGACTATTGATATTCAAATATAATTCGTTTCAACTTGCGGTCGAACAACTATTCCCGACGTATATCTGGCTGTATCCTTGCAACTATGTAGGTGCCTCATTCGTCCAATTATGGTATTCTCTGATGAAATTTCCAAACTACCTAGAAATGGCGATTAGTGTAAATGCTTCCACGGAATAATCCGGGAAATGGATGTACGAATGCTAATACAACACCGCGGAGTTGCTAACGCCAGCCACGGTAGTTAAATGTAAATTCCATTGGTTTTCATAAAAATCCTGTGAGAGGAAAACAAAGCGAATAAAAACGAACTAAAAGCTCTGAATGTTCATGGAAGCACATAAGTCGTACAGACTAATATATAGAAACAGGAATGTAATAAATATTTACTTTTTCAAATAAAAGATTTATTATGTGGAAATTTAAATTATTAACGACAAATATATTTTATTAAGATTTTGAAGACTGTTTTATAGTTTTCTTTTTCTTTAAGTTTTAAATGGTATGCATGTATAAAATATGCAGTCTGGATAAAATATATTTTGATTGTTATCATCTTACTGAATGAGTAAAAGAGTTGTGAAATGGACGAAATCATTAGACCTAAAGTAAGTCCATTGAAGAAATATGTACTAAAAGTTACAGTTTACATTAATTTTCTAAGTAGTATTTTATCAAATAATAATTTTCAAAAGGAAAAAAATTCGTCCATTTTTATCAACAACAAATTGATCGAGATTATGCAAAAACTGTTCTTTCAAATTTTGGGATAACGCGTCTTTAAGAGGTATCCTGCGGTTGACAACTTCAATATTTATGTTCATAAATTGTGTTATTAGATATTCCAATTGTTATACTAGGTAGTCAAATAATACGTACTCATTAAATTATTAATAATAAAGTTACAAAAATGAAAATCAATTTTTATCGTATAACCATTCATTGGACTATTTGACAACTTGTGGAATATCACGCAGTTGTATCTACCCATCTGACGAACCAAAATTGGAATGTATGCTGCACAAAGAAATAAATCGAGATCACTTTAATTTCCAATTCCAAGCACGAGAGGTAACGAACAAACACAAACAATTTTTTCCTCGGTCCGAAACGAGATCGTACCCGTTTGCTCGTGACGGTAGAATTTTAAAAAGCCGGAAGCCACGGTCCCCGGTGCTGTTTCCACCCCCCTTTTCCCGCCAAAACATCGAAATTACATCGAACGCATTGCAACCCCGTTGCAGCGTTGAACTTGCACTTGTAAATTCGTTCGACCCTCTTTTTTTTTCTTTCTCTCTCATGGATAGACGAGAAAGGTGATTTCGTTACTACATTTTCACGTGTGCGTTCAGCAAATTCACGGGGTTGGTTCGACGCGTTACGAGCGTGCCGCTACGATTCGATTAGGTTTCCAGAGGCGTTCGGTTACAACGGTGCGCGTTATTTTCTCCTGAGTTCGAGTACCAATTAACAGTCGGCACGGAATCCGTCGATAACGCGTGTGGAATTTTCTTTTGTCCAGAACCAACGTAGGAGAAGATATTGAAGAATTCTAATTCTATAGTTAAGCCGCCAATTCACTGGATTAGGTTGGTGGTTTGTAATATCGAACACCGGATTAACAATCACGTATGCAGTGTTTTACTTCTTTATCATTTATATGAATACACAAAAATGATTAACTACAATTGTGGGGCTTGTAATATTGTAGAAACAACGGTTTTTCGGATAATATTAGATTTTAGTAGGCCAAAAGCGACAGTTGTAACATTATGCAATCTGTACTATGAAATGAGTCGTTCAGAAGCTAAAGTTGCTAACTCCACTTTTTGAGTTTTTTCGAATTTTAGTACCAAAGATCGGTGTTTAACTATACAATTTTATTTGGTATAAAATATATAAGAAAATACAATACCCTCTCAAGGAGACTCTCCTTCAACGCATGTTTGGAGCGTCGCAGGCAATTGAACGAAACAAAACGGAGAACGACTTACTACTTCCGTCAGAATTTAAATAAAGGAAAAAGGCATATCAGCCATATGCGAATTGCCATAAATTATTATTTTCCCTCTAACAATTAGTTTAGAAGAACAGTTCTTTTTCGTTTGAGGTTTTTTTCCGAGAAAATGGAATTTGAATATGAATCTGAAACGCATGTATTCATGGTGGTAAGTAGAAACGGAATATTATGAACAGACATGCTAGCTAAGTAAGTATTATTCCTTTGCACGCGTATCCAGACGATTTCCAAATTCGTTCAGCTCGAAAACGAAACCACAGGCGTTAACAATTTAGTCTCTTTTTTCGACTTATTTTTGCTCATAGAATAATTTGTACTACCCGACCTGAGGCACTCTGTACATCCATTGCAACTATTTACGTGAGACAGCACTCGTTTATTACGTTCGTTACTTTGCACAAATCTAAAACTGTAGGGGAGAAAGTTAGATTTACTTCCTTTTCTTTTCCTGCAATATTATTTAAACAATCATTTATAAAATATTTTATTTATAATACCTAAAATTTTGTAATCGTAACACTATCTCTCGTAATACCTCCAGACAAATAGAAATATAGTGGACGACTATTCTGCTCGAAGCGATGTTCAACGCTGCGTGACTTCAAAGTCAAAAGCACAGTGTTACAGGGGGTTGTTATCGTGACCCACGTGTCATTTCTATTAACACAACGTACAAATCAGCGTTCCGTGATCGTTCATCGGAACATGACGCTAATAGTCACTTTTAAACCCCCCTTTTCGCAGGACTGCGTGCATCACGGTGACTGGCGTTAGCGATGCGACCGTTGCTCCTCCACCCTCCCGATCGAAATCTCTCTTCCGCTCCTAGTTTCACCGGAGCATTTCACACGAGTCCGGGACCCGGTGATTTTAATGCGAGCAGTGTTGCCAGATTGGGTGATTTATCGTAATTTGGGCGACTTTTGCACTGAAACTGCGATGAAATTGAGCGATTTCGAATTTATGTACATACATTATATACAAGGTGTCTCAAAATAGTTATAAGTCCTTGAAAAGGGTATTTGAAACAAGTTTTTCCTCAATGAAAAAATTCTCCGAGGTTCTGTCAACGGGATATTAATGAAAAATCCTTGTTAATATCTATAAAATAGAAAAATATTTGAAAACAAAAATAGAAAATAAAATAGAAAAATATTTGTTAATATCTCGTTAACAAAGCCCCGGAGAACTTTTTCACTCAGGAAAATATTGTTTCAAATCACCTCAGGAATCACCCCTTTTAAGTTGTTACACCTATTTTAGGACGCCCTGTATATTTTTATATGTATGGCGCATGCGCTATACGTGGCCACCCCTGCTGTATCTCGTGATCAGCAGTCAACGGGTTAACAGTACCTTCAAGACTTTTTACAGCAATATTGCAACTTTGGCCGATTTTTGACAACTGCATTTGCGAGAATCTTATACAAAATCTGGCAACACTGCACGCATGACTGACGCGTGCGCGCGCGCGTGCACACGCTCGGGGGCGTGCCCTGCGCGTTCGCGATTCCGATCTTCAATTAGCCCTATATCAAGCCCCCGTTCCCGCCTGTCTGTGATTTAAATACGACTCTCCGTGTGTGCGCGCGCGCGCCCCCGGCGCCGAGGGAAACGCGCGAATTCGACGCGTGTAATTTATGACCGGTTGTTTTTTGGACGCGTTTCGGTTTATCTTTACGGATCGACGAATGGTTGTGTCACGTTGCGCGACGGTATATTTATAAAGCCCGACGATGTATTGGTTTTTTGTTCGGAATTGGTTGCCTGTTGAGAGTGAAATGTCGGTTTTTCTTGATCAAACCACGGTGGAGACGTGCAACAGTATCAAGTTTCTTTATGAAATTGATCGTGATGGATTCTTTGTGATTTGTTACCACTGTTGGGCATTATTTACTTCTTATTTTAAATTCAAACGGGAAGAGGAAAGAGTCATTTGTTGTTTGAAATGAATCTGAATAGATTATTTGAAAATAAGAAACATTATTGTTCGTTGGCAATTGTTATTTCGACATTGTTTTCATTGTGGTTCACGGAATAAAGATTCCCGGAGGAGTTATGAAAAGCAGAATTCCTTTGAAACTGTTACGTATGATTATGAAAAGATGTCGATTTTTGTCCTTGCAGTATACATTAAATGTTTCTGTAGGTCCCTATTTTTTGTTACTATGTTACTGTATTGTATCTAAGAAAGTTTATAAAAAGTAATGATTTTTAAAAGTACATATAGTAAATAAGGGAAAAAAGAACTGTTTGTTATCTGATTTGAGTTAGATTCTAAATAGGAAATAATACTCTATTTGCTAGTACGAATGTATTGGTAAGTTATATATTTTCGACCGAACTAAATAAGAAATTTTAAATTATATATTTTGAATTGTTATTTGTTTGCAATATACGAAATCCTGAATTCGTATTATATAGGATTATTTAATATATAACCAGTTTCATAATTTGTTCACAGGCCGGATGGTATGCCAAAAACTTTTAGTCTAGTAAAAACAAATTTACATATAATTCCTATCGCACTAAATAAAAACTAAAAAATTTCAGCGTAAATTTTGTTTAGAATAGTTGGTATCAAAAATAAGTCATTTTCGAGGCACAATAAAGGAAAACCGATGGCACGAGATATCAATCGAGGTAATCAGGCATTTATTTCCGCGAAAATAATCAGTTTCCTGCCTTTGTAATTTTGCATATTTGTACCAGAGACTGTCACTGTCCCACGTACGGTTATGCAATGGAAGATTTTATATGTATATCTGTATACATACATATATCGGTCACGTGGTTCGCGATTCGCTCGGGTAGGTCTTTCAGTTTTTCGATTTCTAATTAACCGTTTTATCAAGTACCCGTATTCAGTCGCATCTCTGATCGCGATGTGTTCCTGAATAAGCAAAACAAATACAAACGAGCGCGGATTCCATTCGCGACGAGCACGTCCAGAAAAAACGTCACGCAAAAACGCTCTGTGAATGAGCTTCGATCGCATCCACGATCTTTTAACGGGACAAAGAACGCTCGGCTTTTTCATCTTTTAATAATATCAATTCAGAAAGTTATCATTTTGTTCGCAACAGCGTATTAACCCGACCGGATTGTTTTAAAACTCGTGTCGCGTTCAATTTTCTGGTTCGCTTGCGACGCTGTTCTTCAATTTCTTCTTTCGAGAACAGCGAAAAATTAATTTATGCAAAAGAAATGTGCATGATACGATTTTTTTCCGTTGAGTACCAGACTGTTGGCGGGCAATTGTTATTTCGACATTGTTACGCTTGTGGTTCACGGAATAAGGATTCCTGAAGGAGTTATGAAAAGCAGAATTCTTTTGAAACTGTTACGTGTGATTATGAAAAGATACTGTCGAGTTTTGTCCTTACAGTATACATTAAATACTGTTTGTCTTGATTAAAGTTTACGGAACATTACTGAAGAAACGCAGTGACATTGATTTTTTCTCACATTAAGTAGTCCATGTCAAGGAATAGTCAGACAATGTGAATTTAATCTGATATCTGATTCTTCGAAGAGTTAATGCCTATATGTATAGACTGTTGAACAAACTGAATCTCTTCCAGAATCAGTAATTGCATACATTAAAATAATGGCAAAAAATTAAATTAATATTTTCGTCTTTCACTATATTTTCGCGACACTCGAGAGAAATGTCTATAGGAATAAAGCACCCTGTAATATTTTTACACAAATTTACCTTCTTTTATATAGTATTATAGGTTCAAATATATGCATTATTAACAACTTACCCCCGTTTATGAAGAATTATAAAAATGGTCACTTCTCACTTTTATCTACACACATACGTATATTCTTACGAAAAACTGTTTTACTCAACAATACCGACAGTCCACATACGAACATGACACTATTACACACAGGAATATTACACACGTTAATGAAAAATACGGGGAAAACAAATGAAGATAAATAATGACTGGTTTTTGAAAATCGTACGAACACACTTCGATCCGTAGTACACGAATGCTCGTAAGGAACAGACTGCTTTAAGCAGGTCATTTTGTCTTAAGAGGTTTCGACAACGAAGTATTGTATATGACCTTGCCTTCTGGAACCCTTAACGGTACTCAGTGGGCAAATACTGACGCATGGCAATAAAATGTCCCGCTGAAGACCTTCTTTAAGTTTATTTCTTACTTGTATTATTTACATTTATAATTTCTTAAATACTGCATCTAACGAGTAACAATTTGGTTTTATAGTCAATGATTGAAGTTCTCAGTTCGATTTTGTACTTTACTCTCTGTTCTGAAAATTGTTCAAAAATGAAACACTAAATAATATATAGGAATAAAAATTTCTCTCGTTACTTTGTATTGCAAAACTGATTCATATTATACCACGTATCGACAAACGACAAAATAAAAATATACTTATAACACCATCGTCAATACCACCATGCTATAGTACGTATTTGGTAAAGTCGTATATAGAATAAGATCATAAGTAGAGTAACCTATTTCCATAACAAATTCTACTGGACGAGGTGTCTTCGCCTACCACGCGATTTACCAAAACCGTCACTGTTGCCGCGAGTTAATTCCACACAACAAATTCCATCCGTCCCTACCATGAACAACAGAATTTTTATTTTTCCTCCGAGCTCAAGGACGGATTCTCACCATAATTTCTCCCAGGAGGAAGTGGCTCCTCGTAACGCAGCGAACGCGAAGCACCGTTCGCGCGCATTCACGTCGGCTCTAGCGGACGACCCCGAGATTTCGATCTCTAATTAGCTGTATATCAAATGAACGCGCTCGACCGAATCCACTCTGGCATTCAGCTACGAGAATGTTACAGTCGGCGCTCTTACCTTTCCATTTCCCCTCTCCCCGTTCCAAAACGTTTCGTAAATTCGTGTTGGCTCGCGTGCGATTACAAAGTACAAACGTTTCTTGTGCTGCCCTCTCTCCTTCCCGCTCGAAGGCTATTGCTTTTCCACGGACGTTCCGTGTGTGCGCGCGCGCGCGTTAATATCGCCTGTGCATTAATGCGTGTTGGTTTTGCGCCGGGGTATGAATATGTATACGTCTACGTTGCGTAGAATTTATACGGGCTCACATGGTTTCTTTTGGTCCCTCCATCGTCCCCCGCCACCTATATTTGTCTCTATCCATACGACCGTCTTTGTCACTGCATAACATGCCACGCCGTTTCGCTCTTGCTATCCCGTGTACCGTGCACACTGCGGAACGTTTCGCCCTGCCGCGCCATCTAGTCATCCGTGTCGGTTCTCGCGTTTCTGCATCTTCATCCCGATACATCGGCGGGCCTGTCAGTATCTACGCGGAACCGTGACTTTGATTTGTAACTCGCTCGGCGTTGCAATCAGTGGGCCGACGAATCGACGGACAGATGATGCATCGGCGTTCAGAGATCGCCGGATGATTAACAGTTTTCGTGGGGAGTGGGAACACGGCATCGTGATCCTGGTCTGTGTACACACAGGTTTGGGGAGTCGTTCTATAGAGATGCAGGAAGGAGACGGTCGTATTAACCGATCGGATGGGATGGTCGAATGAACTGGATGGACGATTTTTTGCACGGTGGAATTGGCTGGAAGGAGACTTCGATTTCTGTGGTTGATTGTGGAGTGAGACACGGCGTATGAATGTTCATCCAAACCCAACCTAACCCTAATCCGTAATGTATATATACTTGGGAGCTGACGAGAAGCCAATCAAATTCGTTCGTGACAAAGAAGTGAAATACAGACTACTCTTGATTATTGTCTGGCTTGTTCTACACGATTATTGTCCATTATCTCCACCACTGGGGGGGGGGGGTGCAAAATGACAAGTGTATACTTTGTTGTTCCACCGATTCTCTGGCCAAGACTTGGGCATCGAGCAAAAAACGAATTTAGGAGGGTCTGAAGCATTTCTCTCTATACGATTATTGTCCTGGCGTGGACTCGGGATCGGGACGATAATCGAGAAGAGTCTGTAGAGCGATAATAGACTAATCACGTGGTCCTGACGTAGTAATGACGTACGTCTTGCAGTGCACACCACTGGTGGCCGAAATACCCCTCTTGCCCCATTGCCGTCCAGTTTGCTGGAGCTGGGCAACTCAGCAGCTCTCAACTGTAGGTCCAGTGATCACAGTCATGTTTCTAAAGTTTGAAGCTTTAAAAAGATAATCGACCTGGCAGCTTCTATCCAGCGAAATAAAAGGGGCAGAAATTGGGGTGAGAAGTTTTATCAGTTATCAATTTCCTCTACATCAGTTTTTCAATTACATCAGTTTGCAATTTTCGTTTCAAACCACCTGTCACGTGTCTGTAATGTTCAGAGCCGGCATTTAGAAATGTTGCAATAAACGATGTTCGGATAATCGAAGTGCTACTGTATTCTTGAACGAAACGATAGAACGCGAAAGATAAATAAAATGACGCTAAGATGGCCATCGCTGACAAGTTACCACTGCTATTTTCTGCTCACGGGACTTCGGTTGTTGCAAAAGTACACGTGCTCGTCGGCTTCTTTTGAAATAAGTGTTCATAGCGGCGAAACACGACGTCTACTCGCCTGGCCACGCGATAGAACAGGAAAGATGCACGAGGTCTAGGCTCGCGATATTGTGTATGTACACCGAATACAGCCCCTCCATCTTATCTTACGAGTAGATGCGTTGTTATGTTAGCCCTGTACTCGATAAACTGTAAACAGAGCGCGAGCGTGCTGCGTGTAAATGAACAAACGGGAGGACAGGTCGATACTGTTTGTAGTATGTCGGGTGAAATTTGTGTCCTGCGTGCTTGTTACACGTTCGTAGCTAAGCATACATATTTTGGGAGAACAGAGTTATTATTTCTGTCAGAGAAAAGTATTTTTTTTCAGGTTGTATATAAAGTATCACTCTTTTCGTGACGTGATCCGAAGCTGTGTAGCTTTCTGAAAAATTACACGGATATTTGTATGCGTCACAGTTTCCAGGGATTTTTGTGCTCATTTGACAGCCACGACAGGACCGTTCATTAATTTAATACAAATAAGAAATATTGTTCAGACCGAGGTTCTTTCTATATTGGCTTCAGAGATTTTCTAGTCTGTAACCAATCACAGAGAAAACGATAAATTGAACGCTTTAAGAATACGAATCGATTGGAATGAACCAGGTCTCTATAATGAATTCTAAATCTTTAATAGCGAAAACAGACATCCATTTAATTCCTAATAACATTGAATTACCTTTCATATTTATAACTAATATAAATCTTCGATATGTATTTATTAAATTTTCATTATAACCTCAGATTAAAAAGCTGTAAAAAACGACCTTTACCATTTTCTTCGCGATTCGGATCAATTGCGACGTTTTCAATTTTTTTTTACACATCATTTAGTAAACCAATGTATCTAACTTCACAGAAGAACTCAAGTCATTTTGACCAATTTTAAAAATGTTGTTCCGTTTTAAATGGTGAACGAATACTTTTGACACCTACTGTACTTAAGAGAAGATAGAAATTCCTACTTTTGTTCTTGCCTCCAAGAATTGGAGTTAGAACATTTATGAAATTTTACTTTCCATCAAAATCCGCAGACTAGTTATCACGTTTCGTCAGAATTATGAATTGTTATATCCGTCGAAAAATAATTCTTAAACGCCGTTTGAATCCCGATTGTATTGCATGACGTGACTTTCCGTGCATCAAGACGATGGCTAGGGGGAGGGGGGGGGGGCGCATAGGCTTCCGCCTCCGATAGAACGGTACCTTTTTCTGTTATCCCATGGCCCGTCGAGAGATATCACAAAAAGCTAATCGGGTTCGTGCCGAGCTTTAATCAAACGGCTGCAGCGGCTGTGCACAGCAGAATCTCGGTTCGCATTGGCTTTATCTTTGACCGAAGCACCGCAGAAGTCGTGTATCCCTTTCGAGTTACGGAACTAATCGAGTTTCCCAAGCATCCCAACGGACAAAGTGCTCGATGAGAGCTTTAATCTAAAGTGCTCGTGTACGTATGTATACGTGTGTGTGCACGGAAAAACACACACGCAGTATGCGCTGTCCGTTTTCAAACGATTTCGTTTTCAAAAGCCTCTGAACCGTTGTTTTCCCGAGACTGAGTTTTCCCGTTTTGTTCCGCGTCGAAATTGGTCCTCCAAAACGGAACAAATATTTCCCTAGAATGTTATGTTGATACTTCAAGTTCCTGTGGTAGTTTAAGTACTGACCAACAAGTTCTAGTGCGATGTTTAGTTATAAAATATTTGAAGTTTGTTAAAAGTTTCATCGATCCATAGCCCTCTTCCAATTTTACAGGAGGATGAAACTGAGGAACGAAATTATTTGGTTATAGATCAGCGGATGTAAAAGGAAATAGTTTGAAGAAAAGCTTTTTAGTAGTCACGTAAATTGTACCTACTAGTTTGATGTAAACTGTTGATCAAACTGTGGTCACTGTACGCAACAGAAGTCATCGATTCACTTATTTCTACATTCATAAAAACTTAAAGGAAATATATAAATTTCTGTATAATTTACAAATTGATCTATGAAATGTGTCAGAATTGGCAGGATCGATGAGCATTACGAATCAATTCGTATTTGAAAAATTTATTTATTATGATCGAAACATACATGCGTTACGTCAAGGCGTACAATGCCAACTGCCCAAAAAGAAAGTCCGCGTTTCGAGCACCACCAGCGCCCCAAATGGAGAGCACATATTGCACCATCTCCATATAAAATGTGAATTTGTCCATTGACTGGTGTAAACGAAATTCTCGCTACGAGTTGAAATAAAAATCTCCAAACTCGAGCAAACCGCGAACCTCACCGAACAAGAAGAAAAAGCAGCCGGAACGGGAGAAGGATTCGGGCATAAGGGCAAGTGGCAAAACGAAGAGCAACGACGCGAGTCCATAATAATCCCCGCGATTCAAGCAGTCTCTATCCACGAGCCAGTTCCCCGTGTTCTAATTCCGCTCCGCGGAGCTTTTAAAGCCAAGTGGCCACTCGAACGAGGGGAAGTCCATCGATTCCATGGGAGTTCACGTACGATTTTTATGGAACGTCCGTATTCCCTTATCTGCCCGCGCGGAATACGGCTCGAGAGTGGGGGGGGGCGTCGCCTTTTTGTTCGGGGCAAAGTAAATTCCCAGGCAAATTGGTATCGTCAGTTCGCTCGGCTTTCGATGAAGTAGAATAATTCGACGGTACGAGAGAAAGGGAGAAGAGAGAGAGAGAGAGAGAGAGAGAGGGAGAGGAAAAGAAAACGAAGAAAATTATAGGCACCCTTTGACGCTTTGGACGAAATGAGGGAGCCAGTTAAATCAACGTATTTCGAAGCCGGACGACTTCGTTGAATCGACGACACGCCTTCCCACTGAAAAGCCGATTCGGACGTTGAAAATTCCCATTCACTTGCCCCTTTCCCTTTCCGAATAACCCGTTTTTTTTTCGCTTTTATAGAATCATCGTTGGATCGACAGAAACCTGGTCATTAGTTTTTCGCGAGTTCGTTCGCTTGACTGGATCGAGCACGTGGATCACTTGCTTGGCGCTTTAGATGATGAAATTCTGCGAAAAATATTTCATGTTGGACGGTTCAGTATATATGAAAATTTGTTAATCCTTTTGCACTCGAGGGGTTACAGTCGCGGATTCTGTTGCGTCCACTGAACTCTATATGCCTGGAACGATAATAGGGTACGAAAAACCCTAGATGAGCCAGTGTCGAGGGAGATAGTTGCTTCAAAGGTATCTCTCAGTACGTCTCCTTTCCCCTACTTACTATCCTGTAGTAAATTTGGATATAGGCAGATACAGAGAATGTAACAAAAATTATTGAAGACTTGGAAATGGGAGACTGGTGAGGTGATTTGAAACAAGTTTTTCCTTGGCAAAAATGTTATCCGAGGCTTTGTTAAGGAGATATTAACGAAAAAACCCCGAGCAATCAGAGCGCGAGTCTGCCAGCCGAGTTCTGGCGGTAGCGGTGGCTACACGCTACGACTTGATTATATTTTATCGGAATATGAAAAAAACCAATTAATAGAAAAGATGCTTTTAAATGATCCTTTCATTTATTTTATAGACAGACATAAATAGAAATATCAAGATAATACAATACAACTAATTGAAACAAAAACATTATATAACTGAAAGAAATAATCTAATATTTGTTGATAAATTATGTCAATAGGATAGTCGTATTAGAAAGGTGCTGCGTGTTGGCGACAACTGAGGTGGATAGCAGATGGAATAGGTCTATAAACATAGAAAGAGACGATTGTTGGTCGATTGACATTTGTTTTGCAACAATTGTTAGAATCGTCCCGTGTTAAATTTGTCCTGAATCTCCCCTACGTCCTTCAGGGTGAAAAAAGGTAATACGCGTCGGTTCAAAAAACGCTTCGCTAGTGTTTTATTAATAATCGCAACTTTGCTAGATTTTTTTAGAAAAAGTAATTATGACACTTATTCTTTAACAATGTTTACGGATGTCTGACAGGAGTTCGAACGTGTTCTTTGCAACGGTATCTCCTTATTTGTGTGTATGATACAATAGTGAGGCGTTCTGTCAACCGGGGGCGTATTATACTGATCCCTCGATAAATGCGACATGAGCAACGTCGTTCTTCCCACCACTGGAAGATTCCCCACTGAAATCAATCAAAACAGAGTAACAAAAACAGAGGCTCAGCTTCGGGTAAAAATCAAACTTATGAGAGGCTGAAAGCCTTGCCATGAGTGCTTCGAAAGGACGTCGCACTTATCGAGACATTACTGCAGTAGTCAAAGTAACACTATCTTACTAATGTTTGGATGCCAATTAAGGAAGTTTCGTCATGCTGATCGTCAAGAAATATTCCAAATATGATCGCTAAGTTTACCCCAAAGTTTCCTTTCTGAACGTCGCCGAATATGACGCATCGTTTCCCTTTAATCGGACTGATAACGCGAAGGGGAGGTTAGCTTCTTCGAAAATTCGCCGAGGGACGTTACCGCGTCGTCGTTACACGAAACGTGCGCGCGCAATAGACGGGATATGGAAATACGGGGGGGCCGGTGAAATTTCATTTAGTTATCCTTTCGGGGTACGCCGCCGCCGGCGTATTAACATAAATTTCCATTGTCGTGCGTTATTTACGACTCGGTGCCGCTTTCGGCGTTCCCGATTTATTTCCATATCGAGCGAACCACCACCACACGCGCGCGCGCGCGCGTTTAATAAATTTCGCCTCGGTCGAATGCGCGGTGGCCAGGCTGAACGAAAGGGAACCGATACCGTGTTTCTCCTCGATAATGAACGATCCCCATTTACGACGCGCGGCTCAGTAACAAAAGGACGCTTTTGTAATAACATTCGCGCCCTCCTCTCCCCTTTCCGTTCCCGGAAATGTCTGCAGACACGCCGGCGGCGGCGGTGGCGCGTCTGTTTGTCCCCGATTCCGATGACGAAAATTCACCGGCGATGATTAAACCGTTGATTCATCGACCCGTAACCAACAACGGTGAATTAGACTCGATTTTCGAATTATAATTTCCGATCGATCCGCGGGACGATATTCATTGCACTGGCGACGATTTAATGGGGCTGACAAATACCGTGAAGAAGAGATATTAATGTCGCGTTTAATATGCGCACGGAGATTTATGTCTTACGCTTCGCGGAATTAACGAATTTCAATGAATATCTGAGTGCTCGTGCGTCGAAGTAACTGTATATTAGGTATTGAATGAATTGATGATTATATTATTAATGTTTTAGAGCGTACGCTTCTTTGTCTGAACGTAAAGTTTATGTTCTACTTTGAGTGTAAACGTGTCTATTTAATTTAATATTTATTGGGGTTTTAATTAATAGTAGAGATATGTACAATGATTTTGTAGGTTCACAGTCACGAATTGAAGGATCATCGTTTAAAGTGTAAAGATTTTCTTCAGTTAACATAAATAAATATCGTCTGTATAGTAAATGATCAGTTTTCAGTCTGTTGCTGATATTATAATATTTAAGTACATTCAAGTAATTATATACATTCAAGTATATACTTTACAGATATAATGATTTTGTATGTTCACAATTACACATGAAAGAATTTTCGTTTCAAGTGTAAAGATTATTTCAAAAAACATGGATATCCTCTTTATCTGAATTGATTAGTTGTCATTCTGTTCCCGATAACACAGAATCCTCGTCACATTCAAATTAATATTGTTAACACTGAATCGCATAAACGACTGATTATATCCTATTAGAGAAACAAATACACGATTCCATAATTATTACTGCACTATACATTAGTTTGACTTAATATTTGGATGTTCGAGGTACACATGTTTCCGATATTCTTCCTTAAAAGTCAGTTTACTCTCACTAATATACAGGGTGTTTCAAGTTTGGTGTTGCAAACAGGCAGGAAGCGATTTTATAAAAAAAAATACGTCGAAAAAAAGAATACATATTTTTCATTCAAGGTTTCGTTTTCGGAAAAACCGAATTTTAAAATTAATCTGAACTCTATTCGTCATATGCTAGTAAGTAGAAACAGAATGCAACGAACGAACGTGCTAGCCAAGTCCTATTCAATTGCACAGGTATCCAGTAGATTTTCAAATTCGATTATCTCGAAAACGAAATTTGAAACGAAAAAAATTTATTCCTCTTTCTGGACTAATCTTCCTTATAAAATCATCTCCTGGTCTGTTGTACTACCCTACATGGGACACCCTGTATTCCGTTACTAAAAAATAAATCCGATAGTATTTGTCCTCAAAAGTTTAAATTTATTCAACCTTGCAGTAAAAATCTGAAAAATGGAAACTTTCTGATTTATACAAATAGCAGAAGATAAAAAAAACACCTACAGCAACTAATTCCACCCCAACTTCAAAGCAGAAGTGTCATGTTCACGGGTCTCCAATATTTCCAATTTTCTATTACAGTTCCACAGGCATAACCGTGGCAGAAATTCGCACAGAAAATATCGTGATTCTCGTCATCTTCGGTCGCATAAACCCCCAGCCCGATCCGCAGAAATTCTACACTGCTGGCAGGATTACCCCGATTATTTTTGTCCCGGTTATTCCAAAAGCTAATAGAACGGGAATAAAATCCCCCCCCCCCTCCCGATGAAAGTCGTGTTCCCGTCCCCACCAGCCTGGAACAAAATTTCATTTCGCAGTCGGTCCAGGCCGAGCAAATATTATCGTAAATTTCCGGCCGCGCCGCTTATCAACGACGATTCTCCATCGCTCATCTTCCTCTTCTCTGGGTTTCTTTTGTTTCTCGCCGTGTGTCCTTGCGAAAATATTTCTTTCCCGTCGACCGATAAATCAACGTGGGTCCAACCGACACTCTGGTCATCAATAACCGCCGGTGCTTAGGCTTTTTCACGGTGGTTTCACCGATGGAATATCGAGAAGGACGGTTACCACCCCCTGTTCTGCTTCGATATTTTCTTTCGTGGATCAGGATCGTCCTTCTGTTCCTCTTTTGTTCTCCAGTTTCTCGTTTACCTCGCCGTTCTGCGTCTGCTGCGCGACGTTCGACGATCTGTTTTCGAAGATGTGTTCAATCTCAAAAAAGTTGCGAGCCGGCATGGTTTAAATGACCCGAAACAAACGTTGCAACCGGTTGCAGTGGCTCGTTTATTTTTCATGAACGAGCGAACGGCGGGAACTCTGCGCGCGTATCGTTTTTAAGATCGAAGCGTTCTGTGCAACAGTTTGAGTTAGGGGAAGTTTATTCGGAGTTTCCGTTACTTCCGGCGAAAAGCTGTCGAGCAGGCTAAACGTGTGATGCAAATATTTTTAACGTGCCTGAATTGTAGACATGTTCCCGCGAATAGCGGAACGAATAGAACAAAATGGGCAGGATATTAATATAAAAATGGATGTCTTTGTTTGCGTACAAAGTATAATTGAACAGGGATGAAAAGGAGAGGTCAAATTTTGTAATCCATCCCTTTTTCTTTAGACAATTAAAAATATTTGAATAGTTTATGATATTACTTATACAGTTCTGTTTATACTTTTCATGTATCTCAAGAATATTTCGTTATCAGATATTTAGTTAATGGATAAAGAAATTTTTTTTAATGTTAAATAATATTATGTCCCAAACTGAAACGATTTTTAGGTTAAACACGTAAAATGATTAAGTGAAGTTACACCACAATCTAAAGGTGGCAATAATTGAGACATCTATTGTATCTATGTATACGACAGATTGCATAATAAAATATGGAATCGCAGAATAGGTATTGTGTTCACAATAAATTTCTATGACTTATTTAACTATAATGTGCTGTGAACTAAGAGATGATTTAATAGATCCATCCATGTAATTCAACATAGTAAAGTGAGAGATACACTCCGTCTTCTAATATTAATTTATGTTTCCTATTTATTGTTATTTAATATTATTGGATTATTGATTTTATACACTTTTACGATATACGAATGCAAATTGTATACAGTAAAATAATTTTAATCAGGCTCAATCAATTGTACATTCCATTTTCTGAAAACTCAGTTTTCAAAGTTCTCTTTCAATTTTTATTTGATTTTACATAATTCTGATCTCTTGAAATAACTCCTGAATGTGGACATTGCATAACATATTATTAAACCAATATTACACAAAGTAATAGATTATTGGATTTAGAGTTGTTTAATCCAGTATGATTATTCGTGAAGAGATTTCGTTATTTGTATTTCGGTGCACCGACAATTACAAACAATATGCATATTGTGTACAGACACGTAAAGAATAACACTCTGTGCTTAATATTGTATAATAATATTTCCCCTACGTGTTTATTTTGTACAGTAAGCCGGAGTTTCGAAGTGCTGAATATTTTATTACACGATAAAGTCATTTGAGCAGATGATCCTCTAATTATTTCGAGCAGTCCACGTTCTCCGGCGGAACAAGTTTCAGGACAACCCCCATTATAATGCATAAGGCTGCTTAAATACTGAAAAGACCAAAGTTTTGGATTATTTTGTACTTAACCATAAATGGATATCCGCGAGAACGGAACGTGAAATTAAATGAGGAAGTCTCGTTCAAAACGTGTTGGAATAACACACGAAAACTAAATTGTTGCGTGTACTTGGAGTACAAATGGCTCAGTTCTGGAATAATATTAACATAATAATAATACCTACATAAATTCATTCTGAGAATAATTCTACTTTATTAGCAGGAAATGACAAAAATACTACCAGCACTTAAGATTGTTTAATTAAGAATTTGGTTTGCAGTGTTTACTTTTACATCTATGTATATATACATCGTTTCTTTTAACGTTCATCATGTAAAAGGTATATTTTTTCATTTTTATTTTCATAGAATGAAACGAAGATCTTTAAAAAACAAATGGTTTTTTTTTTTAAAATGAATATTATATTCTACATATAAGTACAAAACTAACGTATAATGTTTGTAATAATGGTGTTATGGTTGATGAATAGCGACCATTAAATACCTACAGATATGCTATTTTGGGCTGTCCATAAAGATAGTTCATTCTTGTATATGAATACTGTTACACAGATTACGTATAAAATTAATTTGATTGAATTCTGATTCTCTAAAATTTTCATAATCATCAGAAAAGTTTTGATTATTATACTTGCTAACTAGAACTTTATTCTAGTTAAGTCTAGTTCTAGGCCGCCCAGGGGCACCTTTTGCATCCCCCCAGAAACGGCCCTGCCAGCATTTGAATTAACGTATTTATTACAACGTGAGGACAGTTCGTTCAAAATATTTATTGATGTGTGGTTGATAATAATTTACGTTGAGCAGAGGTCGTCTATGGACATTAAAATTTATATGCATTAAAAAAGAGAGAAATACCGAGTGGAATACGAAAAATGAAGTTTCGTCGTATAAAGGGTCGTTCTAAATAAGTTCTGCGCGAGAGTTGCGAGACGGAAGATCCAACGAAGAAGTCTGGGACTTCTTTGAAGTGCATAATCGTGCTCGGGGTGGCGTCGTCGATTAATTCCTCGTAATTTCCACGGCCCTCGTCATCGAATTTCCACCGATTCTCAGACGTAATTACCGACCGGCCGCGATTTCGTTTTCGTCCTGTATATATCGTATATCCGTACCATCATTTTAACGAAACTACTACGTAATGGCCTCCTCGCGAGGAGCTCTTCAACCCACCGTACCCCCCCGCCCCTCGCCTTACGGCTGATTTCTATCCTCGTTTTTCCGTGAACCGATCGACACGGAGGATTGCCATAGTAATTATCGTCTATGCCCGGCGGAACGAACTTTTAAGCAGGGAACCGCCACCGTGAGAACCATGCCTCGCTGATTTTAATGAAACTTTGAGAACTCGCTGGAAAAGCGGCCTCTTCTATTGCGATTGGGACGGGAACGTTGCCTTTTTGTCGCGTTGACTCTTTATAACTGAAAGTAATTTTTATCGTTCAACAAATGTTTCATCTGTGTCCACTGAAGAATCGTATTTATTATGCAACAATATAATATCAAAGATTCGAGGATCACCCGATCGAACGAGCTACACTGCCGCTCATAATTATTAGGACACCTGTTGTGTAGTTATACCACATGTGATATTTGTTAAAGATTGAACACTTTCCACTGCATTTATTTTCTGGTTTGGAGTGAAATACATGTTCATCTGTATTTGTCAAATATGTTGTTAATTTGTTAGTCTGTTAAGTTAAAAATTATGCACTGGCCATCACAGTCCCCCCGATTTCAATCCCATAGAGAAAATACAGGACGGGCTGAAACGCAGAGTACGAAGAACAGGACAACCATCAAACTTATGAAAGTAGTAACAAAATGTTTGAAATGAAATTTCGTCAAAAACTTACGTCCCGACTCCCAAAACCCGTGAAAACCAAATCAAGAGACAAGACAGTTATATTGATGAAAATAAAATAACTATAAGACAAAAAAATTCAATTTTTATAATAAATCTGTCATTTTACTCAATACTCCACGCGTGGTTCACATCATAATATATTAAATAAACTACCATTAATTACAAGTTCTTCAATAAATTCCTAACGTTTCTTTCGCAATTATTCCACACAGAGTAGGTGTACTAATACTTACCGCAGGCAGTGTATTTCCCCCAGAATACCCACTCCATTGTACTCAATTACGAAGCACCGTGCGCCACGTTCAAATAAATTACCCAGTATCGATACTTCCAGCGCGTGTGTGTTCCGTGTCCCGACCGGTTGATCCCCTAATTACTTCGCGCACCGTACAAAAGGAAAGACCGATTGCGCGTTAACTTCGCGAACCATGAATTCCGTTCGGTGATTGACTTCGTGTCGCCCGGTGTCCGTACACGGGCGAATCCCGTGAAAGGATACGGGGCTTGTAGAACACAGGCCACGACCGGGGGCCACGCGAGTCCAAACACGGTTGGAACGTAATTTGCAAACTTCGAGGCGGTGGCGGCTCGGCCAAACCATGCACTCCAGGGGAGGGGGGGGGGGGCTCTACATACGATTCCGATTTCGATCGAGATTCTAAAGCGCACACACATACACACACTCACGCGGGTATAGAGCGTCCCCGTGTACCCACAGCATCCCCCGTTTGACCCAGTTCGAGCGACGTCTCCCCCAGCTAAGAAGATAATTCCAGACCGAGTGCATGCGGAACGAATCTCTGAAACGGTAATCACGATCATCCGACTGGGTACGCCACACCGCTGGTACGCGTTTAACCCTTGTGTAGGCAACCGGGTGTACCTGGATACCCAACTCATTTCTAAATTTCCTTTCACAATATTGTATGTTCTTGTCGGAAACAGCACTTGGTACATTGTAGGAAGGAAAAACTGAGAGTTTTGGAAAAGTATGTAAGTAGAATTGTTTATGTTTATCTAATCTGTCTTAATAGGGGTAGTCCGGTTACTTAATAACCGTGAATATTTTAGTTACTTACGCGTGTAGTTGCGGTTTTAACGCTCAATTAATTCTTATGTAAATCAGAGTCCCAATTTAATAATCAAATTGTTTGTATATAAGTTCTTATTAAGTAAATAAAGTGTCGGTCTTAGGGATACGGGCAGTAATTGGGACATTTACCCTAGTAACTTTTATTTGAATCACATATACGTACAGTGGACTCTAACTATATTGCCATGCGAGGCACTTCCCCTTCACACGTACTTTCAGCACACAAATTTGTTCTCCCACCACGTTGCGTACGCCGGCGCACCAGCATGATCCAGTTTTTGCGCAGGCGCTGAGGCCGAGGTTATGACGACAGAGCTTAGCATGGAGGGGGCTCTGAACTCATTGCCATTTTACTCCCCTACAGCCCCGACCATGGCAATATAGTTAGAGTCTACTGTACATATAACAGTTCAAAAATTTTCTTATCCTGTACAGCAGCGATGGGCAAAGTTGGCTCCCGAGAGCTAAAACTTGTCCCCACCATCGTCCACCGTTACCACGCAGTGACAAAGACAAGAGTCTGGGCTCCTTTGTTTCCACGAAGGTGTGATATGGTGAGGTTCCCCTACCCTCCTGTACAGTATCAAAAAAACGTTAAAATCGTGTGAGAATATTTTACGATGTTTATTGTTAACAGTTTTCTTAAACGATATAATCAAATTTTTATTAGGTAAAAAATGACCGAATTAGAGACTGACCAGCAGGCCACATGGTAGACAATGCAACCCCGACGCGCCAAACATCTCTCCGTTGCAACGGCGGTCCCATCTTTATGATTCACCTTGCCCCTTTGGCGCTTTTGTCGTGAGGCGTACACGGTCCCGCGAGCAAGAAAGTGATTTTCTGCCGCGATAACCGTGATTTCTAAGACACGCCGCCGCCTTTACGGCGCAATCAGAGAGCCCGGTTGAACGACCGGAGGGACGGCCTTTTGATGTCGAATCACTTCGTGTCGTCTCCTCCCCGCCCCCCTCCGTCTGGTCGTCTTTCCTTCACCATCGAGTGGATTCACGCGACAAGCGTTCGTCACCTATGTGGCACGTATTACGTTCACGTTCGCACCCCATCTTCGTCCCGCGATTTCGAATTACCGAGGGAATCTCGTATCGGTGTCTTCAATCGAAAGCTCACGATGTGTATCGAACCTGTCGGAAAAATCGCGTTTCCTTTTGATTCTAACGGGACTGGTTTACGCTGTACCGTATCTCCATTTAATGTAACCGTCGCAGATGACCGTGTTTTATCTAGTAGTGTTCATCAAGCTTCTATCTTAACGTTAGGAAGCCAGTTCAGCGAGATTAGTACGCGATTTTCGTCGCAAATTATAGATCTTCTTGAGGGTGATGTTTTTTATTAACACGTTCTGTGCCTTGTGTACTATCGATGGTACAAATTAAACTTTCTTAATAAAAACAGAATATAATTTTGTCAGTTATTATCTTCAGAATAAATTCTGAATAAAATTCTTATTTCAAAAAAATATATTACCACCAGAAGAAAGAGTACAAAATAAAATTAGTAGATTATTATTTACAGGGAGTAGAACGAATGAGAAATCATTAAGAAGAATTTATTATAATTCTTTAGGACAGTAAGCCTTGCAAAGTATGCTAATATCTTTTGGTAAAAATTATTGGAAATTTTTCGTGGACACGTGCTACTGAACACGACTCACCTAACGTGTCTGTTCATCAATTGCCGTTTCCACTTAGTGTGTGCAAACACGAATGCAACAGATAAATCTTTAAATGTGATTTTTTCAAAAGCAGAGCCCTGAAATAAAAAATGTTTGTTCCAGACTATCGAATTATTTTTCACAAAAAACTACCTCCTCGTCGTTTATATCATGAACAATATATTATTCTGCATGCCTGCTATCTAGAACACGACACCGCTTTAAATTCAGAAAAAAAAGAAGAGATCTTTAATACCATTTTCGGTACTGTTTTAACTCGAGGAGTCCCTTGTATTGAATAGCCCCTAAAAGCATTTCCGCCGTGTTGCTCGTGTCACGCGTAATAAAATTCCCTGTCGCGAAAGTAGTCCCATTTTCAATTCTTGCGAGTGTCACGGGAGACTTTTAATAAGGACGGTTTAATGTTTTTACGTCGTTTCATTCACGGCGCACAAAGTTACGTTTTTCTTTGCGCTGGGCCGGGCCGTCGTGTTTAAAGGGATACTCTTGACGATATTTTTCTATTTCGCGCGTCAGCCACCTGGCATTTGTACCTGCCATTGTCCCTGGACAAACAAAATGAGCAACGAGCTCTCGAGGAACTCTTAAAAAAAACAGACCTATTCATCGTGAATACACGGCTGACAGTCAAATGCAAACGCAGAGGTTGGGTGCAAGAGAAAAAAAATCATTTTCGTTACTTTGAGCGTGAAAATGACTAATTTATAGTAAAAACTTCTTCTTTGTTGTTCGTTAAATTTATACGTTACGTGGACGTTAAGTTACAGTCTGTGTACTGGTGATTCAAACCACAAAGAAAATTTTTATTCCCCTTATGTAATATAAATAGGATGTCTCCAGACTCTTTCAAGTTTATTAATCAAAGTTACTGCCTAAACGTATTCACTTTAATTATATTCGGGCGAGTCACGAATAATGTTTCGTGGTTAAATTTATTTCAGTCAATAATATCTTATAATTAATACTGTCACATAAAAGCGAGATCATGCAAAATATGTTTATGCATGTGCTTCGGGATTAATGATAATTGTTATATGTTCACGGTTGCAAAATTTAGTACGTATAATACAATTTAAATATTGTAATATCATTTACAGAATATACGATTAACTTAATAAATACTGTCATATATATGCAGGGAGTTACCGCTATTACTAGCCACCTTTTTCTCGCTCATCATAAGTATTACAAACAAAATGAAAGAGAAAAAGGTTTTGCATTTTTCTATAACCAACATAATAGAATATATCAATTCTTTATATTTGCAATATTTTTCGAGAAACGAATGTGACCATTAATTTTTTTAATGGAATGCTGTATATTTTTTTATATCATATACAAACGTGTATCAAGACGAATTCATCCATATGATATACAATAAGCACTGTTAAAGATATCGTTTACGATATACCGCTCAGAGATGAAACTCATTTAAAAAGCGAAATAACTCAAACACGTGCATTAATACCTCGGACAAGATTGGCAGAAGCATTCCATTTAAAAAATTAAAGGACATTTCGCAAAACTTTTTTCTCTATCATTTTATTCGAATACTTACTATTTGTGAGAAAATCGCTGACTAGTAATAACGTGAACACCCTGTACATCGTACTTATTAACAGAACAATATTATTCAACTGAATATCCTCGAAAGATAATTCAGTCAATATTATCAATGGGTTACTAATATCAGAAACATGATAAAACAAACTTCTGATATCAATAACCCATTGATAAAATCGATGTTCTGTACAGTGGACAAAGACAGTAATGGGGTTAAAGACACTTGTCTGGCAGTATCAGAATCACAGTGTATCAATCTTACCCTGTACTTTAATACGAAGAGAAGGAAAATGAATCATTTTAAAGTTCAACGGGATTCACGGAACCACCGAGTAGAAAAACTCGCCAATGCCAGACGGTTAAGTCAAGGAACCCGGACCTCGATGAAATACTATAAATCACGAAGTCATTGTGTCTGAGAAGTTTTCATAGGCGGTTGGTTCGATCTCCTCTCCCCTCGTCCCGGGCTATCATCCCCCGGTTTCTACCGTCCTCCTCGTCTCGTTCTCATTACGAAGTTCCCGGTCATCAAATTTTATTAGCCCCGCTTCAAGGGTTCGCCTTGCTTCTAACTCAATATCGTAGATTTGTAGTCTCGGTTTAACTACCATCGCTTCTTCCTTGTCCTGTGCCAGTCGCGGCGTTCTTTCCTTTTCCTTCTCCCTTTCACAGAGGTCCGTACACGATTCCCTACCCCGCGTGTCCCCCACTTTCCTCCTCCCCTGGTCGCCCCCTTTTTTTTCTTTGTATTTCCTCCACGGCCTGGAACCCCCAGATGTAAGCGCGGCCGAGTCCGAGAGCTCGAGCGACTTTGAAAGCAGCAATAATTCCGTGCTCTACGGCCGAGAACTAATTTCCACCGGGTCTGAGAGGCTGGCCGAGAAGGGGGGGGGGGGGGGACTGGGAATCCGTACAAGATGAAGAAGGGTGGACCTTCCTTCATCCGTCTCCACCATTCTGCCCCCTTTAGCCCCCGTAGAATCCCTGATTCCTAGCGAGCACAATTCGTTTTCTCTAGCGCGCTTTTATCGTCCGACAATGGCCTAACCCATCCCACAGCTAGGTTTCGTTGCAGGCGCTCGCAGCCAATAAAAAGCCGCCATCCCTACGACGCAGCCGGCTGGTTGATTCCGCGGCGTGCGGACGAACGCGGTAGGACCATCCAATGCCAACTGTGACACGAATAGTGATGAATCCATAGAAAAACAGGTCCAGATACGTTTGGTCCTCTATGAGCACGAAAAGTTTGAACAGGTTCAAACATGGTTCGTCTTTATGAGCACAAATAGTTTAAACAGTCAAAACATGTTTGGTTCTACATGAGCACGAGAAGTATGAAGAGGCCAAACATGTTTGGTTTTACATGAGCACGAGAAGTTTGAATAGTCCAAATATATTTGGTTTTACATGAGCACGAGAAGTTTGAATAGTCCAAACATGTTTGGTTTTATACGAGCACGAGACGTTTGAACAGGTCCAAACAGTGTTGGTTCTTCTATGAACACGAAAAATTTGAACAGTCCAAACGGAGTTTGACCGTGGAGGAATGTTTGAAGCGGTTTGAATCTTGCAACATTTCAGTTATTTGGGAAGTTTATCACAACCTTCAGTTTGGTCTGGGTTAGGTCGACCAAATTTCGTTTGGACTGTTCAGTTACCTTATCAGGAATTCAAACGAGTTTGGTTTTCTATCGCATCAGAAGTGTGAACAGTCCAAAGATTATTGGTCTTCTATGAGTACAAGAAGTTTGAATAGTATAAGTAGTGTTTGGTGTCCTATAAACACGAAGAGTTTGGACAGTCCAAGCAGACTTTGGCCGTGGTAAGAAATTCAAACTGAAGAAAGGCAAAGAAAGTATCGTAAGAAGTTGAAAGGGGTAAAGAGAGCTTAGATAAATAACCAACTGTGAAACCTCCAATGCCCCATCTTCTCCAATCGTATGACCGACACGAGCGGCTTGATACTTGCAACATTTCAATTATTTTGAAAGGTTAAACACGACCTTTAATTTGGTTGCCTCACCAGGATTGAACTCTGTTTGGACTGTTCAAACTTCTCGTATTCGTAGAAGATCAAACACCTGTAAACGGTTTGATTATCCATCGTTGATTCCGGCTCTATCCCGGTCGGGCAGTTTCAATCGGCAGTGGGATTAACGAGTGGTTCGATCGAGCTGCCGAAAACTGCGGTTAACGGTCGGTCTACCGCTTTGCTTCCACGGGACAGAGATTCTGGTCGCGTCAATTTAGGCCTGATAATTGACGGTTACTGTGGGTAACGCCAACGTGCGTGGGCACTCGCGAACGACTAATAACCGTTGGCTGGTCTTTATTGGAGGTTATGCCTTAGAGTCAGGATATGCTTTACGTTGTGATTAGAAATTTCTTTTGACACGAAGAAATTTCGAAATGAAGAGATGGTTGATAGTAGGTTTTTGGAATGTCTTGTTCCCTCTATCGATTATACACTGTTCAAGTATCTATTACATGCATATTTTGAACTGAATTGGTTGTAATTAATATGGGAATGAAGAGAGTTTCCTGAAGTTCTTAGAAACGAATACTAAATCTAGTAACAAATTATTGATTATTCGTTGTTTTAAGTTATACAATGTTTAGTATAAATGCTATCAAATATTCACTAATTAGTGATTGAGTGTTAAATGTATCGAATTAATGGTACTAAGAGAATAATTCAGTGGCGACATTCGACGGAGATCCGGTATTGCTCAGCTAGACCCGGTACTAATGCACTGCAGGCAATTACCACGCATGATTATCAAGAATGTAGTAATACAATATCTTTGGTACACGGCCTGTTGATACAGCGGACCATTATTACCGCAGTAGAAACAAGGCGTATTAGTCAGCCACCGTTTGCAGTAGTACGCAGCGGCGAGGACCAGCAACAGTAGACTTGGTTAGCGCATAATCAGCCAGCTGCGGCTGTAGTAAGAGTTTGTTGAAACTCGGACAGCAGTGCAGGACATTATGAAATGTCAGGGATTGGACAGTAGAATAGGTAAATAGAGTGCGCCGAACAAGGACATTACATCACTGGCATAATTAAGATGATTGGAATTATTGCGAATCAACGATGCATCGAAATTCAATCACAATTCAACTACACACTGTTAATATTTAATCTCCTTAAATGAAATAATTCTGACATTTTCTTTGCAGAATTTTTCATTTATACAAGATTTTTAGAGGTAACGAATCGTTAACTGACTAAATAAATACAGTTATTATGTATTCTGTAGTGAAGAAATAAATGAATGTAGTGACAAATTATAATAAACTGAGTCTAGTATTAAGTAGTAAGTTTTGCGATTGCTAGTTTAAATACAGCCACTAGTCTCTCACTCGTTAAATGCTATTAATAATATAAGAAGAATAAAATAAGAAACAAACAATTACTGACAGGATACTTTAATTATATATTTCGTGTAAAATAAAGAAATATAAATTTAAAGGAACTTTATAATAAATATTTTCCTTCTAGAAGCCCGATACTGAATCGAAGAGATTGAAAACTTCTTAACTTCCTACACGAACAAAGAGCAATTTCTCTGTATTCCTCAAAAGACCTCAAATAATTACCCCCTACAAGCGGATTAATTCCAGAAGCATCCGAAACGAAGTTATTAAAGAATTACCCCGTAATAACCGTAATCCCGGACGTTTCATGACCGCCGGAACAAGTATAATTCCCAGAATCCTGTTATCAGGCTGGCCCCAATTGGGCGTACGACAAATTGAACGCCCGCGAATGACGTATAAAAATTAATGAGGGCGTAGTTAAAGGTCGCGGTAACATACTTGACGATCGGCCGAAGATCCATGTAATCCTCTTACGTCGCTGGATCCTTCAGATCCAGCGTTGACCGACTCATCCCGCGGTGGGGTGTAAGCCTTTAAACCTATCTCAGACGAACCAATATCGGACCAATTTCGAGAAAACGAAATTTAGGAATAGATCCCGGTAGTCCGTTACCTAATATCCGGCAATTATAACTGAACTGCATAAAGTACAGAATAACTTAATAAAATTTTGACGTAATAAAAGCCTTAGTGGAAGAAATCAATTTTGATCTACATTTCCATATTTGTGGATTAGTGTTTAAAACTGAATTTGTACGAGGAACTGTGATGTATTTGTAACAATATGTTTGTTTTCCGAATTTATTTAAGAAAATATTGTTAGAAATAGTGACAAAGGAAGCATTTATTTTCACTCCAGTTTCCATACTTTTGTTCTGTCTTTCCTCCCCTCCTCGCCCTTCCCTTTCCACATAACTCACATTTGATTCATTTTCTTATAGACGCTTGTTTGACCTTCTAATGCTTTTTTAATTTATATTTTTGTAACCTTTGTAATATACATACTTTGGAACTATATATAAAAATCTGTGCGATGTTATCATCAACAGAACAGTGTTCCTTGTTAGCTAACCAGCTTGTATAATACGACTGCATAAAATTCAAAGTTTACTAATCGCATAAAAACGGTGAACTTACCTTTTGTTGTTGCGTCTGCGTCGGTTCAGTGGCAAGCAATTGCTTCAGGGCCGGATGTCCATGGCCATTTGGCGTCGACGTCGCACCTGGCGTGCTAGGCGTGCTGGGATTGCTTCCTGGCGTGTTCGGTGTGTGAGGGCCGGTCGTCGGACTGCTAGGACTAACGCTCTCGTTCACCTTGCTACCGGCGTGATGATTTTCCGTGTGCCTCCTCAGACTCCTCGCGTCGCAATACGACTTGCCACATCCTTCCGCCTTGCACTCGTACGGCTTTTTGTTCCGATGGGTCAGCATGTGTCCGTTCCTGTCACAGAATTAGTAAAAATTCTTCGTTAATCGCCAGAATAATGAAATATATATCGGATATTGTATATATATGAAATACAGTAGACTCGGGATAATTGCCTGTTGGATAAATATCGTAAGAAATGCTCCCTGTTAACACGAATTACACACGCGCGCCAATCTTATTTTCTGTCGCTTCCTGTAATACTGCCAATAATTATAATGTCGATAAATTCGATAATTACACTTCCTAGAACTGCCCGCCATTCGAACTCCAAGTACGGGTAATTATCGCGAGGCTACTATATCTATGGAGTGTCTTCGGTTTAAAACGAGGACATCGTGTCATTGGACGTAAATATCAAGTATATTCCATTAAAAATGTCAGTCTGTTACGAATATAATAAAAATATTTTCAAGTATCCATGGAGTCTCTTATTTTATCGTGCTCTGCAGGAAAATAAATATAATAAGTATAATAGTTGAGGGAGTGAAAGATGTGAGTGAATGTTACCAGCGAGTTCAGGCATAGCTGAAGAATACTTGGATACAGTTTGAATTGAAACATATACGTATTCATTTCGATATTTTAAGGGGAGATAAAGGGGGTTGAACAAAAAGTCTTCTACGGTACCATATTCGACCCGCTACTATTTTGTACATACTATGATTATAATACTCAACTTTTTTAAAATTGCGAGGCGATATTATTTTACCTCAAAAAGATCATTACCATAATTCACTAAATAAAAATGATGTAGGGTATTAAAAAACCATTCTGAATGTAACTGAAGCACTATATCCTATCCTTGCGTTTCTTAAAGATTAATACTCAGTTCATCAATTAATAGTCAATTACTTACTGGCACACCTAAGAAAAGGAATGTTACATCCCTCGACAAATCTAAAACCCCAAAGAGAGAGAAAAACCCCTCTTTTTTTCGACCTATAATAAGATCGAAATTTTCTTTCTAACGGGAAGAAGCGATAAGTCCCTCAGACGACTTTTCCGTTTTAAGCACACGGAAAATTTCCCGAAGCCCGATCACGCAATCCTCTAGATCGAACGGAGAAAATTATGTCGACCCAATTATACCCGCTATCTATACCGTGGATCTACCCGTCTCCAAGAAATCCCGTACAACGCACAAGCACGTTCCACGTTCTATCTTCGAGTCACATCTAAGCTCATCCACGGCGTGACAGCGTTACGGCAGTTTCCTCGCCTAAAGACTTCTCTCCACCCCATTTGCTCGATATCCGGCGTAACGACATCGACGGGGCGAAACGTACACTTAACGCGCTCGTGGACACGCCTCAACGAGCTTCACGAGTTCCAAGAAGATGACTCGTGTCGCCGTTCAAAGCGGAGATGTTGATGTTGCAACGTTGACTGGAAGAAAAAAAAAATGTGGGTCGAGCAACAAGTTGGCGTAGGAATTTCGAGTAACGGTGATCTTAAAATGAGGGCAATTCGTGACGAGAATTTTAATTTCGAGGGTAATTCTGACGTTTTCGTTGGTAGACTGATGTTTCACTCGAGGGTCTCTTAGAATAAAATTGGTTCATAATGTAAACTCTTATGTTTGGGGGATTGCTACTTGTGATGAAAACTAGGTTATTTCGTAAATTGTGGTTTAATTCACTGAAATTTTATTAATATAGTCCTGTGTATGTACTCAACCCCCTAATGTAGTCACCTGAGGGGTGTAATCGTAGCTAAATGTGGATTAACTTCGTTCTAAATATGCTTCAATTTGATGTTGAAACCATAATTAAAATTGTTGTGATCTGTACTATGGTATTCCAATCAAATAAATGTGTTGTTCGATTCTAAACATACATATAGATTTTATCTCTACATGTACCTCTCATGTAAGGCACAAAATGTTTACTATAATACGTAACTTGTGTTTACTTAATTATGATTGACCATAGTTCGAATAACTTATTATGCCTTTGTACATATGCAATGCGAAGTCGTACATTTAAAATATAATTCATACGAACAGGAGGTAATTGGTATTTCATTTCTCCTTTGAGAGGATTTTTCGAAATTAACTCTGCCATTGAAACATCTATTCGATGTTATATAACAAAATTCCATATATTATAAATTCAAGTGTAAACATGTAACTTGTTATAAATTCCTAAAGGAACTTCTTTTAGAGCAAACATAGCATAAAATCTAATAATATCCTGAAAATAATTATTTGTCAATAAATACTAATGACTTCGATGATAATAAATTTTAACCCTCGTGTACTGTTTAATAAACTGTTGCATCACTATTCCTTCAATTACACTCGGTGTCAGCTTAAATCGAATTAAGAAAATCTACTTACTCATCAATTGATAGTTATAGTGTCAAAGTGATTCACAAGTTTCTCTGACTAAGAATATAATAAAAAATTAAAGTCCAAGATTGGGTCACATTCACCCGAACACTGGTAAAAGAACTACTCAATCAGCCAAACATGGCATCTCTTTTACAAGTATGTATATTCAAGAAAATAGCAATTCACAAATTTAAACATGCATATCTTATTCTGTCAAAATTCCCAGTACATCTCTAAATATTGTACATGAATATGTAATCTAAGAATCTGTATTCAAATCTATGTAAAGCCGTATAACTCTCATAATGTGTTTTCTCGTGTTCAAATAAAGGGAAAAGGGGGTAAAAGAAATTTTCCACAGCCCCAAGAAAGGAAAGCTTAATGTTCCCAAACCCTCGCCCGCGGGTACGTGCACAAATTCAAAGAAGACATTTAACTGGCCTCCATACTTCGCACAATGGCTCCGGAATGAAAGTGTAAGAGTCGCCCGTAAACATTCATCAACCGTGGCCCCGGCGTTAACTGTTATCTCGGGCTGGCGCCATTTTCACGACATCCCGAAACAGGCGGACGAGGCTAGGAAAAAGGAGAAAGAGTGGACCGACTGCAAAATGCAACAAGTTGGCCGTCGCGGTCTAACGGACGAATGAGAAGGGTGCCTTTATCACCCTTAAGGAGCCTCTGATACGATGATCTCAACCCACCCCATCCCTCCTCCACCCACACCGTAATTGCATTAATCCGACAATGAGTTACACGGTGGAAACGACACCGTTAAGCGTTCAACGGCCTCAGTCGTAACTATAATCGAGATCGGAGATTTACCGCGGATAAAACAGATCGTTACCGTGACTGTGTGAATTCTCGGTTTGTATTACTGTCGCCACAATTGTCTAGAATCAAAAGAGTGACCCACAAACGAGGGAATTTTTGGTCCAGCGATTTTGGAATTCAATTCTGTGCCAAATGATATCTTATGATGAGACATCGATCATAAAAAATTTTAATCACATCAGGTTTAAAAGAATACATAAATAAATAAGCAACAAAATTTCACGTTGAGCTAGCAATTAATGTGTTAGATATGGGAGGTCAAAGAAGTAAAAATTCATTAACTTGTCAGCATATACTCTTCGATGTACTGGACTTTGATGTCAATCCGATAATTTAAAGAATTGTTTCCAGGGATTTTGCTGAGTGGTAGCAACGAATTTGAATTTAGATTTCCAAAATTCAGAATGGCCGATTCAAAATAGCGGACTGTACGTCGAAAACTGTTGTAATTTTTATAGAACTTTGGTCTAACATTTATGAGGTATCATTGGGCACAGAATTCAGGTCCAAAATCGTAGGACCAAAAACGAGTGATTTTTCGGGTCACTCTTCAGCGACTCAAATGGTGGAAAACAAATTTTTTTTTATCTTATAAAAAACTCAAATCAACTTTATTATTAACCATGGAAGATTTATTCTATGCATTATTGTTCTCTTCAGGCGATTTCATTTCATCAGTCTGATAGTCAAAAAGTAGAAAAAACTTAGTTAACACTTTAGACTTTCATGAAAATGTTGAGAACAAACTGTTATTGAATGACGACGTTATCGAAGAGAATTCCTAAAATTGATAAAAATGTGTTCATGTATCTACTGTTGTTTGAATGAAACTTAGAAGTTCCAAGATTTTTTGAGCTAAATAAGATAAGAATAAGACTCTGATGTCGGCTACGTCCACGCCTGATACTTCGTCGTATCGACGTTGAAACGTTAACCGCAGGGTTCTCCGATTCCAGTGAGCAAATATTTGGCCGGGAGTATCGCGACGATGAAGGAGTCGAGAGAGGAAAACCGGAGAACACGTTTCTTTTGGGTCGTTTAAATATTGATGTCCGTGGACACTTCCGTTTTGTATTACTGTGGAATAGACAAGATAATTGATATGAATCTTAATAAAAACTTTGAGACCTTTTTCGAACATACCATTTCGTATAAACAGAACTGATTAGGAATTTATTTCTATTTTAGAGGATTTTATTAGCTTGAAAATAACATGCTAATACCATTAAATTATATTGAAGTGTATTTTACATATTCGTGTGTTGTTATAAATACACGGTCTAATAGTAACGAAGTGAATAATTATAATAAATTGAATGCACAACGAATAATTAATTGAATGTGTCAAATTCTGAATATTAAAGCTTGTATTTGTACTCTTTAGTAAACTGAAATATTCAAATTTTTATTTCTAATATTATCGATACTGATAGTATTCAAGTAAACATGCTTCAAGTTACTAGATTTCAAGAGAAACGAAATATTATATTTAATCAGTAACTTATAAGTTAGGAAGCTTATATTATTCTATAGTTTAAATCACAACGTGAATATATTTATCTTACTAGACTGCGGATTTTATGCATTTAAAGCCTATAAGGCTCTGTGAAATACAATAAAAGACAAAACTTTCATCAGACGTAACAAATTCTCTATTTCATTCTATACATAATATGATACCTACTTAAGAGTAGAAAGGAAATTCCTACATTTGTTATTATCTCTACAAATTCCTTTCAAAAACGTCATCTTGCATAAAAATCTGCAGTCTATATAATTACCTGCCAAAACTCTAAAAAAAGATTCTCAATTAATATTTACGGAAAATATTATTTCAGGAATTTATAAAAGCAGGTACCACAAAAATTAAACAAATACCTTCTATACCCACTAATTCCGTAAGCACACAAACTGACCAGCAGCGAACCTGATAAATATTTCTAACGATGAGTACAGACTGCGTAAACATCACTTCTTACGTCTACCAATTAAGTACATTCACGAGCAAATTCGGCTTCCGCTAGGGGAAAAAGTGGCGCAGGAAAAGGGCCATCTACCTCTTGCTTTTGGGAGCTGTTGAAATGTATGCAAAATCAATATCCGGTTGAATATTTATTTCAGTATCTGAAATAAATTTATCAGGTGGTAGGAGGCCTTTCCCGTCACTTTTTCACCTAGCGGAAGCCGAGTTTGCTAACGAGGGTACAACTAAAGTAACAAATTAATATATAAATCAGCATCGCTCTGTGCCACGCCATTGGACGTAGTCATTCAGTGCCACATAACCTATATCAAAGTTGGTGCTTAATACCTTCTCTCGATAGATTGCACAGAAAGTGGAGAGAAAAAAAAAATGTCGTAACGATTATTCACCTATAATAAAATAACGTTTCATTCTTTCCTTAACTATAAAGCCTAGCTCTACAGTCCACACATAATATTAAATCATACCATAAAGTAATATTGATTCAATTTCATAATGAAGAAGGGACCGTCTGAATTCCCGTATGAATACGAAATATTCCGTTCGAAATAAAAAGTGGCAATATTTGAGCACGTTATCGGAAACCGACGGGTAACGTTAACTCCATTAGTAATTACCACGTTCGGTACATAAAGGAAGCTTATTAAAAAATACGCCCGCGATCCCGTGTGCAGCCCCGAAACCCCCATCGAATTAACGTATTCTGGGACGAAACTTCCTCCGACCGTGCGCAACCGATCTGGTCGATCCTTTCCCCGGTATTCTGAAACTTTAACGAGCCCTCGAACATTGTCCACGTTCGTATCTTCCGACAAGGAACCGTACCTCGTGTGGAACCCCGCTAAGAAGTGGCCGGGTCGCAGGCCAGAGGACATCGTTTCCAGTAAATTTTCCAGCAGTCCAGGGGATCCTCTATCGGTCCAAGTTTTATAGTCCATCGATATACGAACGGATTCCCTTAAATTCTATCCCCCGGACGAATTTCGAGTCGAACGAACGAGAGAGATGGAGAGAGAGAGAGAGAGAGAGAGAGAGAGAGAGAGAATGTGGGAGGGGAGACAGGAGGTTTAATTTGTAAAAGCTAATTTGTTCAACTTTTAACGTATTTCCTTTCTGATTCGTCGTCCTCATCGGTCCCCCGTGGGCCACCGAGACCACTCGGGAATCGATCGACCCACTTGTGAGTCGTATTTTCTCCGTTAATAGAAGGAAAAAAAAGGAAGGGGTAGGGGGGCTGCTTTAAAAGGATTCTGGGATCAAGCGTCTGATTTATTTCGTAATTTAGCCGCGCCTGTCGAATAATCGTAGTCGATGGAAAACGCGATTTTGGACAATTAATTGTAGCCATTTAGATTGGTATTTCTTTTTTTTTCATTATCCTCTGTTCTGTTTCTCATTGCGGGATATACATGAATGTTATGTATGAATGTTTAATGAACTGGAAATTCCTTTACCTTTTTATCGAAGTCACGGCTGAATATGAATTATATGGTTTTTAATGGATTGGATATTGTCAATTGGAATTTGTTATAGGTCTGTTTTGTTTGGTCTTTGATTACTTTTTTTTTAAGGAGGTTAAAGCTTTATGGGTGGAAGCTTACGAAACCTTCATAATTTCTTTCATTACCACCCCTTCCCCATCTGCTCTTCTGTTCTTGAGTCCACAGAGAAACGTTTCTGACGCAGCTGGAAGGAGGAGGAAAATGGCAGAGACAAAGACTGTATTGAAGACGTCGAAGCGAGAAAAGAAAGCTTCGTTGTTGGAAGGGAAACAAAGGAACGAGGATTTCTCGGTTCTTTCTTTTTTCTTCCTTCTTTAATGGTTATGTCCCTCGCAGAATTGAGCTAAAAATATACTTCTGAAGTTGGAGTCAAGCTGTTCGGTACAAGGATATTGATTTCTATGATAATGGAATTATTATTAGCAGGCAGCATTTTGAAATCGGTTTTCTAGAACAAAACAGAACGTGACAGCCCCAATGAAAAATTTGGGATTTATCTTGAATATTTTTATAAACGAATAGTTTATACGATTTCACATAAAAAATCTCTTGTTCACAAAAGAATCGAATTTCTTTCGAAAGAAATAGGTTTCTCTGAACAAAGATTCTTTTCTTCGGTAAACTTCTTTCATCCAAATACAAGTGACCTCTTTGTTGAACCAATACAGTTCCATAGATGTTGACAGTTGAGGTATCAAATATAGAAGTCTTTACCGAAATTCGATAATTCAAGCGAGAAAAGTTTTTCTGTTACAATTTTGTTAATATTGTTATTTAATAAAATTATTATTCCTATTTTAAGACTTCGAAAGTACTGAAGACATCTTAAATTTCAATAAGTAAGGTTTAAGTTCGTACAATATAAAGAAAATGTAGTATAATGTCTAGTGTACATGAAATACACATACTTTTTACAATCGGAACAGGTGTCCTAATACTATGAGTCAAAACATATCCGAAAGTAATAAAGCTCTATATATTCCACAGTCCAAAAATCAATAACCCTTGCACAAAAGAGGTACAGATAAATTTTTACGCAAAAAGATCGCCCCCATTCCTGTGACACTGTCATCAAAGTCCAAAATTAAATTCTCACCAATTATCAACTCCCCATTAATTCTCGCCGATTGTGGACCAACGTCGGCGAAGGGGTCTCAGGCAAGAAGCCGTTTGTCCTGCGCTATTTTTCAGTCGTTTTACGGGGTCAGGGTATCCTTAATGCGAGGCGGACGAGAAGGAACCCCCGGGAACAAAGAGGGTATCGACGATATCGAGGTGGGAAAGCCTGGCCTCTCTTTAGAAGCGGAAGACCGAAGAAAACGATGAAGCTCTCCACCCCCGCCTGCTGCATCGCCAACGACTCCCTGAATCCCCTGCTTCCTATTCCCAGCCGTACCGAACTTGTCGCAAATCCCTTTTGGGCCAAGAAACGTGGCCCCCTCCACTCGCCTCATCCCCCCGCTTTGTGTATACAGAGTGGTTCACGGAATCGATCGTTACAATATTCGAGCTACTTCCGGGTTGGTGTAACGAGAAAATGTGTCGGTTGAAAGGTTTCTGGATATTACAACGGAGAATATAATTCCACAGCGAGAAATATTCGGAATATTTGTTCTTTTTTGCAGAAAACTGAAGTTACCTTGTTTTTCTTTATTGTCATCGTTGCCATAGGAAAGTTCACGTAAATGTAAATTTTTATAAGTTAATTAGAGATTAACTCTTATGGGTTTTATGAAAGATTAACTTTTTTAGGTTATGTCTGTTCATTAACCGTTTTAATACCTCGAATTTAAAAATTCATTTTTTCGTTTAGTAAAGATTGTTAAAGTTTGTATATCATTGTTATTACATTGTTTTTCTTGAGTAGTTATCATCGTTATGCTGCGGGTGTTCGCCGAAATATGAATTTTTATAGGTTAATTGCGGATTAAATGCTTATGGATTCTATGGAAGTAGACATTTTTGTAGGTTACGTTTCTGTGTCGATAATTCCCTTAAGCTTGAACTGAAATTATTTTGACGTTTATTAAAGATTGTCAAAATTTCTGTATTACTGTTCTTACCATCGTTCTCAACTATCATCGTCACTATGTGGATGTTCACGTGAATGTAAAATCCAAATCAATTCTAAAAGAAATGATAAATAAACAGTTCGACTATTAAATAGCACCGAAAGGAATAATCACCTATCTTTAAATTATCGTTCCGCCGAAAAATAATTATTACACGTAGGAAATCCAATAACACGACGAAATTTTTATCCTTGACATTTTCTCGGGGAACAATCCGGAAGCGCAGTCTCGGGGTATCCGTGGCGACCAACTTACGGACCACCCTGTATAGATATGGCCTCGGCGGGTTGAAGAGCCCTCGAGGAGAATACCTCTCGAGGTATAAGCGCTTCCTTTCGTCGTTCCTTATTTCGAGAAGCACCGTCGCCGTTCGAACCCGGGAAAAGGACTACGTGGATTTACTTCGATAACAGAGATACGCCGAGGAACTTACAATGGCCGTCCCTCTCCCCGACCACCGAGACGCGCGAGAAAGGGGTGAAGACTGTGGGGGGCAGTGGAGAAGGGTCGAGAGGTACCGCCGGCTTCCACGGAGAATCGGGAACAGGATGTTGCCCTTCGGCGGTCGTCTTTTCTTTCTTTTTTTTGCCTTTTTTTTTTTAGTTTTCAATTAACCGGCGAGACCCATTGAAACGGGCTCCTGTCTTTCTTCCAGAGCCGGAAAAGGGGCAGGGAATCGCTGTCGATGCTGGCGTTGTTCGTGACTACGTATTAATTTGTTTGGCGTTTGGCTGGCGAGTGTTCGTTTCTTTTTTTAATATCGTTCCGACTCTGTTTATTGGGTGATCGTTGAATCTTTATTAAATGACCTGATTTCGCGAGTGGACGTGCGATAAGAAATCGATTGTTATAGGACATTACTGGAAACGATGAAATAGTGATAGGGATTTAATTAGAAGTACTTTTGGAATTTCTTACAGATCTGAGTTATGGCTGAATTATACTATTTAAACGTTCTGAAGAAAGTAGAGATTGTTATAGAGGTACATGTTTATGAAGCGATATTACTGATTTGTTTCATTTTCCTGCGAGGTATAGTGAAACTTCAAAGTCCACTCTTTTTGATATTGTTTTGGACCGTTATTAAATGATCTGATTGGTGAGAGATGGTACCTGTGGTAAAAAATCAATAATTATGAGACTTTATTAAAAAATGATGAAATAATGATGGGGATTTAATCAGAAATACTTTTGGAAATTCGTATAGGACTGAGTTAACGCTGAGTCATACTACTTAAAAGTAAGTTCAGGTGAAAATACAGATTGCTATAGAGGTACAAGTTTAGCAAGAGATGTTACCGCTTTGTTGAATCTTCCAGTGACATACAGTGATACTTCAAAGTTCAGCTGACCAGTGTTCTATCTTTTCGATATCGTTGTGACTGTATTTATTGCCTGATAGCTAAATCTTTATTAAATAACCTGATTTGGCGGGAAAATGTGTGAATCAGCGAGTGAGAGTGCTTCCAGAAGAAATAAAAAATTGTTTACCATTACTTGAAAATGATGAAATAGTGATTAGGCAGAAATACTTGTGGAAATTCTTCCAGGTCTGACTTAAGATGGAGTTATACTACTTAAACGGTCTGAGGGAATTCAGGTTGTTATAGAGGTGTACAGGTTTGGGAAGCAATCTCACTGTATTGTTTTTTTTTTTTGCAAGATGGTAACACTGGATTGTTCAATGGAATCAGAAAATACCAATTACCTCAGAATTACGTAATACGTTACACAAATGATCCACAATAATGCAAATGAAAAATTGTGATATTAATCTTCGTATACTTTTCGGGTCAATATGATCCAAAAGAGAATCTTAATTTCCAGTCATAGTTTTTGCTGCAATAATTGCAGATAGTAACAATTGGTCATACATCGTATAATCTGACTACAAATGAATTTGTCAAAACAATTAATTGCCAAATTTAATTGAACTTAATTCACGAAGTATTGACGTAGCACCTATTTCAACAATACACGAGGGTTAATTTGTTCAAGAGATTCAGATCAAATGTAGAAAATGAAGGAAAAATTTGTGGAGATTATTAAAGAAATGATCGGAGCGGAATAAATCGAGACATGTTTTATAAGGCAACCAAGTACTCTCATAAAAAAATATTTAAAATTGGTTACGACATTTTTATGTTTATTTTTCCACTGCTAATAAATTAGAAACTTGTTTATTCAAATCATTTCAAAAGATTAATATATTCTTTACCTATATTTACTGGCATTATAATTATTAGATTTCGTTATTATTTTGTATTTTTTTTTATCAGTAACTGCATATATTTTACTGGAAAAAGTGTACCTACAACTATCGAATTCGACATTTTCACTCTAAAAACAGAGAAATCCGCAAGAGAAAGCGAATTCTGTAACGTTTTCGCCATTATTACGAGTCTCAACATACTCCTTCCGATTCTTCCTATAGTTTTCCTGTTCGTGGCAAGTGACACGGTAACCCGCGAGTTTCTTGGGTTCTCATTATCAGCGAAAAGAAAGAAAAAAGAAAAAGGAGAAACTCCAAATGGGTTTCCTCGATTTGACTTTAGGCAACGGGCTGGAGTAGGGAAGAGAGAAAAAGCCTCGGAGTACTTAACCTGTTTCCTGTTATCCCTTGAAAGCCTCTTATTTCGCGGATGCCACGTTGAATTTGCACGGAATTCGTTGTTGCACGCGGTAGTGTAATTAAGTGGACAAAAGAAATATAGAGAAAGAGAGGAAAGAATAGCAAGGTAACGTCGATGGTCGTTTTCTTCCTCCGTATTGAGCCGCGTAAATATAATTATTTTTTCTTTTGCGCGTTCGCTATTCTCTGGAATACTTCGCTGTGAAATTCCAATTCTGTCTTACAGCATTATCGAGACTCGATTGTTTCATTTCTGTAATTTTAGTATAATTTTTTATGAATGATATTCTGTGTTTCTGTTACGGTTACCAATCCTTTCGTTACAATATCCATTATGCAGTGAATTAACACTAGAATTACTAAAACAGTCAAAATGACTGGTTAATGGGTATACTCTTATAATGATGATTAAAATGTTACAATAATGCATTTTCTCAGGTCATTTTCTACTAAAACTTACGCTACTAAACGTAGAATTCGAAAGAGTTAGAATGGAGGAGTTATTGAAATTATGAAAACATGAATTCTTATTAATTTTGTACATTGCAGAGAAAATTTACATTATGTTGTGAATAATCTTAAATGTCTGTTCAATTACTACCCATGCTCGTTTCATCCAGGAATATTCATCCAAATGAATCGTCGCTACTTTAATAGTGAATTTTAAAACATAATTCTTCCTTTATTTCTCTCAAATAAGTCTATAATCACTTCCACTTGTTTTTTCGTTAATTTTCACGCGTATTCCTCGTCTTTCTAGAAATCAGTGCCAGAATTATTCGATTGCATTAAACCAGCTCAACTATGGATAGTGGTAGAAAATGTGCAACTGATTGATATTTTATTTAGTAATTATAGAAAAAAAAACTGACGTGAAAAATTACGTTCAGAAACGGTATTTTTGTTTCAATTTCCAGTTGTCAGAAACTAATTAATTTATAAATTTGTATATTTTCAAGAGTTTCTCCATGTTTATGGATCTGATAGAAATTGATATACCTACGTTTATCATTGGTAGTTCTAGTGTTACACTGGAGAAACGTTACAAAATTCGATTAAATGTTACGATCTTAAGCCTGAAAAACGTAGCGAAATAAAGATTGATTTTCTCAGTGGATGAACCTACTTTCAGACGAGCAACTCGATACCACGAAAGATGATATTAATTGGAGGAGAAACATATTTTCAATCGTTCCGAGCGATATAATGTCCAGTAGCTGTACAAACCGCGTTACGGATTAGATATTTCCCATCGGCCGTTATTATATGATGCCGGAGGGAGCTGAAACACGGGCGAAAGGTGTAATTCGACACTTATTACGCCCGCGCAAACGGAATTAAATTACGTTCGATCATGGGTCGTTACTTTTGTTTCCTGATCGACGCGTCAAACTTCCTTCGATCGACAAGGGAGAAAGCCTTAATCACGTTTGTCCGAAGGTATCCGTTACCGAGTAATTTCTGCTTTCGCGAGGAACGCCATGAAAGGTTTCATTGTTCCTGGAAAGTACAAACGGGCTGATCAGTCTTACCGAAAAAGGAATGAGCCTTTCATTTCTTTTAACAACAGATATATTTTCTACAAAAAGGGAACCATCGAGATTGAAATTCTGTTCTTAATTGTGATTTTCATTAGAAAAGTCTGTGATTTAATTTGACATCGACTGTTAACGTACATTATAATTCATCTGACAGGTAAACATGTTTTCTGAATTTGATTTTAACTTTGACACTATTGAGTTTGTCGGGTAATAAGTTACAATACCGCACGAGGGTTAAATATTTGACACATTCACAAAAATATAATTACACTACAGATGTTTATGCAAATATCGATCTTTAAGAACTAACTTCTAAGGAAAATTTCTGAATGTTATAACAACAATTTTATACGAGGCAGAGATAAGTTCTTATATCCCTAATACATTTTAATCTTTACGTATTTAAGTTGATTAATATCGTACTATAATTATGCTAATTGTGTGAAGACAGAGGATTCCCCTTTTGTCCCTCAATTAATTAACGTACTTTTTTCGTGCAACCAGGGCCCCTTATCAACTTGCCGCTCGAAGGAATCTCTTTGATAAATATCTGAAAGGTAAGTAACTTCAAACAAATATTTCAACGAGCGGCGGTTATTATATTCAGACTTTACATAAAATATTTTGTGAAAAAAAAAGTTTAACTCAAGACTTGCCAGGTTACGCTCTGCAAGGCGCAACTTTTTTTCCTTTTTTCCTTTTAAGTTTTGAGAATTTTATACAGGTGCGTGGGCACGAATCAAACTGCATACAAAAATTTACAGTTGGAATCTCAAAGACCAATTTATTCGTCGCTTTCGCGCGTAATGGAGCGCAATAAATGCAGAAAAAAAAAGCGACGTTAACATTAACGATCGACAATTCCATTCGCCGAGCATGCATATATTTCAAAGGTCTCGTGACGAATTAAAAAGCTTTTAACGAATTACTCGAGGAAAAAAAATGTTGGACGCAATGTTTTCATCCTGAAAAAGTGGGTCTCTGTCATTTTCTAGAAAATATTCTGTTGGAAAGTTGATGATGAATAAGGTAATTTAATTTTTATTTTGCATAAGAAAGGTAGTTTAACTTTTATTTTCCGTAAAAAAATCGTAGCAAACGTTTCACTTAGAAATAATATATTAATTGAATTTCCTCTAATTACGAACTAATAAGAATTACTACTTACTAATCATCTGTTTACTATTCACTAACAAATAATATTCTTACTTTATTTTGTATAAAATCTACTAATCGTTCAAAATGTCACGTTTAGTTACATATAATTATTTGAATGTATTCGCTTCACTGCATTTACGAGACAAGTTGAAATTTCAGAAATTTATCCTTTTATCCTACGCAGAAAGTACACGTTGAGCTTAACATAATTTTAATAATTACGAGAAAACTAATCTAAAAATTTTGCCAACAGCGAACAATAAGTATCTTAACAGACATAATAAATGTTTCTTCGTTATTCTGATTATCAGTAAATAACAAAATTAGCATTAAACATCGAAAATCGAATTATTTATACTTTTCCAGTTAGTCTCACGTCGAATACAATTCGCAAACATTAAGGCGGATTTCGTTTTTTCGGTATTTCGAGGCTGAGGCTGGGACGCAGTGATACACTGGGGAAGTTTTAAAAGATTCCAGGAGTGGGGAAGAGAGAAAGAGTGAGAGAGAAGAACACAATTCTTTACGACTTTAGCCCGCAGTACATACAGAGTTAGGTACTTAAGTCCCGTCTCGTCTGGGTATCCGAGGTTAAAAGGATTTCAATAAAAACAGGAAACAGGCCAAGGACTTTTTCGCTGATCGGATAAAGACGTCCACATCGTTTACTCGAATCCGGGCATATGCTTTCCTGAGAACGAGTTCCCAAGTAACCGACCAAGAAATTTTATGGACACAGGCCAAATGGAATACTCGGTTGGACCAAAGAACGATATTTCTAAGTACACCGGGGTGTACTTCCGCCTCGATTGAGAAAACGCTCGAAAAAGGAATCGGACCACCGCGTACCTGTTGTCTGCGTTCAAAATACTCCACTGAACGGGAAAATGTCATGAACAGTTTTCGATCAGTCTGAGAGTGTACAGAGTGATTCTAGTAAACTGTTTCAAGTGAAATTCGAAAAGGGAAATTTTGCATTGTTTAACAAGCTCTATTGTTCGATTGTATTATTCTTTTTACTTGTGCATCGGTGGACTAGTAAACAGCAATTACACTATTTTTTTTAAATGGAACACTACGATTTTTTTTTGCAGAAACTGATGCTTCGTGTCATTCTGCGTATAAAAGTATAAGGCAAGGTCGCAAAAAGCACAATACTTTACGAGATATTTCACTTTTTACATAATTACTGTGTTATGTTGTTTCGATAAGTGATTTAAAAAAAAAGGAATTAAAAGTAACTGCGTAATGTGAATACTGAACAACCAAAAAATGTAATGAATAATGATAAAAACAAACGCATAAATAAATGTTTAAACTGTAATGATGAAACCTTTGAGTACTAGCTCCAACTTTTTCAAAAAATGGAATATATCGTAAGGTATTCTGTTATCCCACGTCAAATTTCGGAGTCTGTAGTGTTTAAACAATTTCCAAATCAGCGATATAATGAATTGAATCCCCATTTTTTCACATGACTGTAACATATTTCAATTTTAGCATAATTTTAGATATCACGTACAAAAGTGTAAGAATAACCTGTATGTGTTTGTGTTGACAATAAGTAGAAACGGAGTATAACGAACAGACGCGTTAGTCAGGTTCTATTCTATCGCGTATCTAGCAGATTTTTCCAATTCGATTGTCTCGAAACCGAAAAGGCATTGTACAAAAAAATTTTATTACACATTGTCGATTTATTTTTGAATGTAGAATCACATTCTTTTTGGTTGTGCCACCAGTTCGAAAACACTCTATATAATATTAAACATAATATCACATAATATAATTATTAATACATCATGAAACGTCACCGAACCCTTTAGTATCTATACTGAACTCTAGACTATCGTGTATGGAACTGGTGGTATAACTGGATAGGGGGTGATTCTGTATGAGAAAATAAGTAAAAAATGTAAAATACAATTTTTTCACTGAAGTCTTCGTTTTAGAGAAAATTGATTTTGAAAATCTGCTGCGTACGCGTGCCATTGAATAGGACTTAATCTTCAAACTCGATTTTCTTGAAAACGAAGTCTCAAATGAAAAACCAATATTCTATATTTTTGACTTATTTTTCCACGTAGAATCACTTCATCTCCAGTCCTACTAATAGTTATACGACACCCTGTACAAAATCTTCAGTGTATTTAAGAGTTCCCCAAAAAATTGAATTATATTTTTCCTACGAATTTTCTTGGTTCTCCAACCGAAAATTACCAATACTTTCACCGTAGCTGATAACATCACGAGGCCGCCGGTAATAATAAAAGATTCTCTATTAAAATTTCATTCGAACAGGTGGCGGCGGCGAGTCCGAAGGGGTTTCCTGGCGAGGCGAAGACAGCCGCGGCCAGCGAAGGAAATCGAAAAGGAACAATTGGCGAGACATTGAATTTGAAGGGGGTTGGGAAAAAAAACGAGGCTCAGGGAAACCAGAGATGAAACGAAAGTAATTTCTGGCCCTGGAGTGTTCGTCAGTTCGCATTGTACGTAGTGTCGGGGCCGACCCTATCCGGTGAAATACGTACATAAAACGAAGGCGTGGCGCCGGGGGTGGAGGGGGCGGCGGGGAAAAGAAAAATACTGTCCAGTTCGAAGCGAATCCGGTGCACGTACACGGAGGGAACGAAGCACAAAAGAGGATTGCAACGATTTCGAGCCGAGTACAAAGACAAATTTTCGAACTTGCAGGATTACGAAGCTTTTCAAATCAACCAGGGGGTAGGGGGACTAATATATAGGGTCACTCGAGCGTCACAGAATTTGCAAACGTATTTTACACGTTGCACAATTAAGTAAATAATGCCTGCAAAATCGAATTGTGCTTTGAAGAATTTTCGCTCCATAAGGTGGTTTATGAGAAGGGATTTCCGTTGACCTCTTTAGTGGTAGAGAAATTAAACAAAAAATTCCTTCAAAATAAATTATTTTTTTAAGTATTTTTACTATACAGGCTGGTTTCAGTACTTTTATTGGCCTTCTGTCGTAAAGAAAGAGTTAAAACACATAATTAAATAAATTGTTCACGTTAGATAAGTAACGTGAAGGAGAGGTGTCGATGTGTTATTCGTTTATGCAGGGTTCAGCTGAATAATATGGAATGGTGAGCAGTACGTGATTTCTTGTGAAAAGATAAGAAGAAAATATAGAATAAAATTTTTTCATTCCTGTCTTAGTTTGTGAGAAAATCGAATTTGAAAATTAATATAAAATGTGTGTATTCGTCATCCTAGACACGTGACTTGTTAAAATAGTATAACAGTTATATGAAATATGTGTAATCTGGGTCACTGTTCTTTATCTAACATTTTTGGAGGTCACTGTAAATAAAATGTTCAAGTGTTTAATTTCATTATAGAATATAGTTCCTATATATGAATACTATCATTACAAATAATCTAGTTTACAGCAGCAAAGGTGGCCATGAAGTGTCTCTTCGAAATTGATTAATAAAAAGCTTTTATTTAACATTTTTTCCGGACCTCCAAACTAATCGAGTCTTTACGCAGTTATAGCATATAAAAATCTACAAAATACAACAAAATATAGATTTCAATAAAATTTAATGTAGGTCCATTTTATTTTTAACCAGTGTAATAGAACTACTTAATTTCAATTTTTCGAAATCTATTTATTAGAATCTAATTTTGCAATTAGTATAAGATATTACGTTGTTTGACTGCTTTCTTAATAATATATCTTTAACACTAGAACTACCGAACTTGTCAAAATGATAGATTCCAAATTTTGTATTTTATAATTATTGAAACCCTAGAGATACTTTCATCGGAATTTATGTTAACCCCTAACTTCTTATATACTTTATATTATAGTACACTAACAAGTAAGCTATATTACAATATATATTAAACCCATTAATATATTACACAATTTAACTTAGTATAAATTCAATCCTGGTAGTTCTAGTCTTAATTTATTATGTATGTCCTGATACACGTTCGCGCTACATACGAAAATATTTATGAATATTGTAGGAATTCCACGAGAATTTCACAGAACCACATTTCTATATCTGGGTAGATCGCCAAAGGCATAATACATACTTATTTTCTCCACAAGAGCGTAGGAAGAAAAGCATTGCAAGAAATGTGGACTGTTTCGAAGCAGCAAACGGAGATGTCGTAAAATGGAAAACAGAAATCGATGATTGGCGCTTGAACGATGTTCCTTGCAATGCTTGAATTTCGAAGAGAATTATTCTAATGCGATCATGAAGAAGAACGAACTCGAATACCGATCGACAAACCATGGATGCAGATGCTTGAGACACTTTAAAATTCCATTTTGAAAATAAACATAGCCGAGAAGCATTCTGCAGAACACACAGAAAAATTAGAATTTCTCGTTCCCGTGTTTTTGTTGGTTTTGCGGTATCCATACACATTGTTGCTTCATTTGAAATTCTGACGGATGACGTATTTTTTATTTTCCTTTTACGGACATACATATTTCGTTCGCTTAAAACACCTTGTCGTTAAAAGAAATGAAAGTCAAACGATCAGAACGAAATTTAAATTACTCTGAAAGTTTACATGAATTAACACTAAACAAGGGAACACCGCAAATGCTGACTCGCGGATTGCGAATGAAATTTTGTGGGTTTATAGAGTGATTCAAAGCAAGAACAACCGTGTGTTTCATTCTTATGCAATCACCCTTCAAGGGTTAAAAACTGATTTTAAAGTCAAATAGGCACTCCCACTTTTTCGCGTATAACTCTTAAAGTACAAGAGATAGAAAGAAATGTTTCAACCAAAAGTTTAATAATACAGTAAACGCTATAAATCTGCGTTAACAAAATTGTCAAAAAAAGTTTTGTTTTTTCAAAACAAAATTTAAAAAAAATTTGTTCCAAATTTTATTAAACCATACTTATAACGTTTGTTGCACTACGAAACTTTTGTTTAAAACACTTCTTTCTATCTCTTGTACTTTAAGAGTTATACGCGAAAAAGTGGGAGTGCCTATTTGACTTTGAGATTAGTTTTCACACCCTTCAAGGGTAATTCTGTACGAGTGAAACGTACCATTATTCTTGCCTTGAATCACTCATGAAACCCACAAAGGTTCATTTCAATCCGCAAGTGAGTGTATGTGGTGTTCTCTTGTAAGACGGCCGTCACGTGAGTGTCAACTGGTAGTTTCAAACTGTTTGAAGTTATTGAATTCCTTTACATACATAGTAAAAATCATATTAAGTTCATCCCTGACAAAAACAGCCGATCACAACGAAAAGATACTTACGACACTAGCCGGTCGTCATAGCGTTGATAGAGAAAGTCTAAAACTCATAGTGCTAGATCTGCTATTTTCCAATAGTATCAATGCTACACTATTCGTCGAATCTGAAACAACATTGGCGAGGTCGAATCGAACATGGGACACGGAGGGTAGGAAAACGTCTCAGAAAGGAAAACTATCGTCCGCTCGAAGTATAGTTCAGCCACGCGGCGAATCCTCAATAGGGGAGGCAGCATCGAAGGATTTGTAGATCCGTCTTCGGATGGAATACAAGGACCAACCTCTTGGCCAACAAGTCCAGCCGAGGCTAGCAGAAGCAACCATCGCTGCCTCTATTGATTCCCTCTTATTCCATTTCTCGTTCCCGAGAAGAATTGAATCTTCGCATCCCGCCCAACATTCTATCATTCTTCTTCTCACCATCCTACCCCTGTCGTTTTCCTTCGGTTTCATTTATTGCTTTGATCATTTCAACGTGTAGTGCGAATACCGTAAATGTTTATGAAGACTCGAAGATGTTACTACTTCGATAAGAATAAATACAAGAAGATTTTGTGGATCCTTTACGCTTTGGTAATGAGACTTTGGCCTAGTTTCTATGAAGATCAGTAGGACATCTAGGATCGGAGGGTACGTGATGAAATAAGGTTTTAGAGATCATTAGAAGACTTATAATTGTTACTGTTTTGAAAAGAGGAAACACAAGGCGATTTTGTAGAGCTGTCATGATTTGGTAATGAGACTTTAGCTTAGCTTCATTCGAGATTAGTAGGGCATATGGGATCCGAAGTGAAAGTGAGGTTTCAGAGATCATTAGAAGACTCATAGTTGTTACTATTCCGAAAAGAAGAAATACAAGACGATTTTGTGGAACTGATACGCTTTGGTAATTAGACCTTGGTCTAGTTTATTTGAAACTCAATGTAAAATATGGAATTGAAGGTTACCCGGTGAAAATGAGGTGTTAGAGATCACTGAATTTCCAGTTTATAATTGTAAATACTATTTATTCACTAAAGTAGACAAGGTGTCTCCAAAACCTGATGTATCTAGAGCATCTACAATACACTGATCAACACTATGACGACCAATAACGCGTGACGTCATGTGAGTCAACAGATCTTGTTCTTTAATCAAATATATTCAAACCATATGCCGTCAATATTCTTGACAAATCAACCACTAATGAAAGTCACTCGCGAAACTAGCCTAGCCCATCACAGAGTCGACACAAAAAATCGGAAGTTCTAGCGTGAAAAAAATTCCACTGTCTCTATTCCGGGTACGCCTGCGAGCTACCCGTTGTCCCAGGGGTTAATTGGAACACTCTGCACAGTGAATATCGTCGGAGGCGTTCTCCGTTGACTGCGGATAGCGGAAAAGAGCGGCCGTTTTCGCTAATTACAGCCGAGAAGCGGAAACACGGGCGGCACACCGGTTTCGCTAATCGACGCAGAAATGGGGGTGGATGAGGGGGGTGTGGTGGGTGGAATATATCTCGTATCTATACTCACAAGTGGTCCTGCCGCTTGAACGCCTTGCCGCACATCGTGCACACGTATTTCCTCTCGTCGCTGTGCGTCAGCTTGTGCTTGGTGAGCGCCGATGCGTTGTTGAACACCTTCCCGCAGACCTGCGACAGAAACCGTGGCAACATGTTAGCACTGTCTTTGCTGCGATCGTGCACCGTGACAGTTGGCTTATCCCCTGTTATGGGGGGGCTGGGTTGTGAACTGGGAGACGTTCGTATTCAGTTAATTAATTGGGAGTTATTAAATGGTAGGGTAAAGTAGTCTAATATGAGACCTTTCTTAATATCAGACCCCAGCAGTTAAACTGTCACTTTCCACGCGTTTCCTCGTAGTGCATTTTTTAAAATTGTTTGCGACGTTCAAGACTCCTCCGTAACCGAGATATCGGTATCTCCATTTCCATTTGAAACTGCGAACATGCATAAACTTCCACAGTCCAGATATCACACATTCCCCAACTATATCCTTTGTTTCTCAATTCATGTTCACTAGTGCACATAAAAAGTCTGCGACAATCATATAATAACCTCACACAATAACCTGACAGTAACACAATTACATCTTATGAAATTTTCTCCTCTATTAAGCGTGAACACGATCCAATCACTAACTTGATATCAGAATGAACCGGACATTGCGTGTACCTGCGACGAGCAACGAAATTACGGCAGAGCAATCGCGGGCAAACGAAGTGTAACGGTCTCGAATCGAGTCGCACGATTTTAATACACGATAATCGGGGCACCCGTTTCGCGCAAATGTTCGCAATTCTCTGCTGGCCGACACGCGTATCGAAACGGTTCATTGCGAACTCGCGGAAACGTAACGTAACTGGACACAGTTTTCAATTACACGGGCAGACCCAGCCATCGTAAAGCCGAGCCCCGGGACAGAGTTTTACGACGATCATTAGAACACCGATAAAGATACCATTTGCCGCGCTTCGACGTTCCGCGTTACCATCGATCACGACGCTTCTGATTCCTAGTCCCCCGTTATTGCCTTGCTTTTTTTTCTTTCAATTTATTCACAGGTAAACGATACTACACCGTGTTATTTTTTTTATGCCAGGAAATGTTTGCTCGCTATGCGAATAAAAAATAATAAGGAAACGTTACAGTAATACAGTACCGGACAAATGTTTTCGGACAAAAACTGTTGCCTGTAGTATTTTAATTAAAGATCCTACTGACGTTACATTAAATAATTAACGTCTGTCTTGTGTAATTCTTGTTTTCTTAGGTCGCCCACACTCGATAGATTTTTTAAATGTCCTCCTCGAACAAATTGTTAATTTTGTTGAATATACTGTCTATTTGGGGATGTCCAGACATTGAAGAAACTATGGATGGTTGCGCTCCATTTGAACAGTCCGTGATGTTTTGTTTTAAAATTTTTGTTGAATTATCACCTCGTACCATTCGAGAATGGATAAAATAAAGGTATAATTATAATATTCTTGTGAAATTCTTGTTTCAGATTACAACTTATGGTTGTGAATGAAACGTCCGAATACTTTTGTCTAACTATATACAGATAAAACTTATGTAACTTTTATGAAAGCTTGCGTTGGGATAATCGTAAACGTAAGTAGAAGAATGTACTTGTCCGAATCCATTTGTTCGGTACTGTACGTTTTCTTCGAATGATTTCCAGTTATACACTACTAGCAAAAAGTATTGCCTCATTTGGGCATTGGTTAAAAATTGTTGAAATTTAATATTCCATACCTTCGAATATTCATCAAAATTTGTTGTAACGAAAAGCAAATTAAACCTACTTTTTCACCTTTCTGTTCGATTTTAGTTAACTCGGTGCACAAGGGATAAAAGCTTCTCTTATAAAGGGGGTCGATAAATTGTAAAAATTTGTTCATATTTCAGAACGGATGTGCCTTATAGGTAATAGTTTCAGAAATTATGATACTTTGCCTTCAAACAAGCTAAATTGCATCCAAAGCAGATGTTTTTTAACGAAGTTGTAGCCATCTATAGAAACGCCTGCGTCTTTATGGTTACATATTTTTCGTGCATGGCTAGAAAAATGTATGGTATTTATTTACCAAGAATAAAAGTAAAATAATATTACAATTGCGTAATAAAAGATAAAGAATTAACAAAAACAAACAATAAATAATGGTATTAATACCAAGTTATGGAACATTGATCTTCGACAATTTTTCATTAGTGCATAAGTGAAGCAATATTTTTTGCTAATAATGTATCGACTATGTATCAAGAAATACTAGAAAATTAATTATTGTATTACGTGTATCCATAAATTAGACCACTATTTTGTGTGAAATTCTATATTCGTTTCGAAATAATTTAAGTACTTTGTTTAACAATGTTTCTTATCTGTGCCAATTTTCCTTCCCCTTGCCAGAAAGAAGAAAATATTCCAGAGAAATCAATTTTCTTCGAAACACCCGATACCAGTAGTATACTTTACGATCGAGGGAAGCAGAAAGCTCACCGAGGAGAAATGTCCGAACGGACTAGCAATGGGAATAGCGAACAGAAGGGCTGAGGGTAGGGTAGTGGGGGTTAATTTTATCAGAAACGACGGGACAGTTCCTCGGCCAAATTTGATCCACGGAATTTCGCGCGATATTTGGCGAGAGAGGGCAAGTTCGACACCAATTCCGGCTATTCTTGCACGGTCCTCGGACTTTCGAATGGCACAACCGTCCACGGGGCAGTTTCGGCCCTCGGCTTTTAGCTTCCTGAAATAGTTCGTGAAATAGTACACGCCTCCCCTGAGCGAGTAATAAACCCAATTCCACATACTTAACAGGCATACCACCACCGACACCCTCGACCGCGTCTTCGGGCGCGGCTGTTGTTAACACGTGAAATGCCATAGCGCTGTCTCGTGTAATTAGAAATTTCACCGACGACCGAGGCTGCCTCGTCTTCGTCCATTAAATTGCTCTTCGGTTTCGAAGAATTCTCCCATCCATTGCGTAGTTTGCAGCGGTGTCTTGTCACGAACGATTTAGCATTGCAGACGGTTTTTCATTTGAATTTCGTTTGTATCGAGGTCGCCCGATCGATCATCGTGTACTGGGCGTAATAACGTTGGTCAGATTTAGAATGAAACCGTGAATTAGTTTTCTGAACAATCTATCGATCGAAGAATGTGTGTTTGATCTTTAAAGAAAATAATTATCATCTTTTGGAAAGAAAATTATTCTTTCACGGGTACAGTAATGTCTCGATGAGTGCGACGTACTCGGATCCACTTCGGGGCATTCGTGGCAAGGCGGAAAGCTTTTCAGCCCCTTGTCTTCAAATACAAAAGTTGTCTTATGGAAATCACTATCACAATATAGTTCAATCAATGCATTTGGTATAATTATTCGATATAAGGCTCACTTAATGAGATGTATGTTTGTATTATTATCCACATATGTAATTATTTCGATAAATCCTGTTATGAAAAATAAATTACTGGCATTTTTTTATACACTTCACAACCAGTAGAGCGGAAATCACAGAACTGCATACATTTAAAGAACCTTTTTATTCTATACACGCCTTTAACTCTTTAGGGTTAGGTGGGTTAAAAACTGTCCCACCTTTTGCTTAGCTTTTTATGCATGGTGGGATATATTTTAACCCACCTCGAAAAGTTGAAGTTACTCATAGTCATACAGTTTAATATTTTATTTTATATAATTTTCTTTATATTAAAAAAAATTCTGTGCAACTAAGGTTTTTATTTTCTTTAAAATCGTGTGCCTCAAAGAGTTAAGAGTTGCTTTCTGAAGTAACTGTTATGCTGCGTATCCACTTGACTGTAATTTTCGAAAGTACCGTTTGTGCTATGTGTTCTCCCGAGAGTAATGTCTCGGAAGATAACACGTTAAGGTAACCACGTAGAGTAATTCTTATACCAAATGTCCACATAAAAGTAACTCTCGAACATAGTTTTCATGTCATGTATACACGTAAGAGTGAATTTCGAAAATATCCGGTTGGAGGAAACACAACTTTTTGTTTTGCCATTTTAAAAAGAAAGCAACAATTTTAAGCAGTAACAATTTATATAATCAACAATCTAAATTTTCCTCCATTGTAGTAATATAATTTCTTTCGTTAAACATTCACTCAGATTAGTGAAGAATGTATGATATTTTCAAATTACTTTCCCACTAACCCAGTATGTCTCCATGAGAGTAGCTCTTATGCGACGTAACTTTCGAAAGTAACTCTTACACAACATACCAATAAACTCCTGTCAGTTACGGTCTCCAGGGTAGAAACTGTTAGGTCGTAAAATACGAAATGTCCGTTTGAATGCTTCAGATTCTTCACTTAGATTGTATTAAGAAATATATCGGTCGCCTGAAGAATAGCTTACATAAAATTGAATGTCGATCTATGTTCCTTTGCTTCGTGTATCCTTTCTGTGAAATAACGTTGGAAGTTCTGTCGTGATGTCTTTGCAACGGTACAACGAACACGCACGAAATTCGAGTCATTTTCCTTTATGAGTTTAAACTCGGTCATTCTGCTGTCAAAGCTGTACGTAATATGAATACAGCTTTTAGAGATGGCAATGCTAATAAACGCAAGTATTGTTGGTTGTCAGTATTCTAAATTTTGAAAATCAGAAATGAAGATTCGAAGGTCTTTGTTGCAACAGATCCATGTAACTTGCAAAATTTGCGACACTAATTGGTACAAATGCTTCAAGGGTATTTTTTAAACTCTGCTGGTTTGTAGGAGACATAAATAGAAGGATCGGGCAATTTTTCGTTTTTGCTGATATTCGGTTTTTCAGGGTGAAACCACCTCTTGAAAGTTAACTGATTTCCTTGTATACCTTGAAAACTGTAGTAGACATCAAAAAACAGTTAGAATGATATTTTAATGGTAATGTCTTATGTTATATACAATTTTCTAATAAAAAGAGTCAAAAATTCGTTTTTTTCTGAAGGTGGCTTAACCCCTTAAGGAGGGCGCTCGATGTAAACGGGCTAAAAATGAATGAATTTTTGAGAATTCATTGTGAAGAAGATATTATAGTAATTTCTTTGAAACTTTGAGAATACTTTATTGTACAATTGAACTGAATGCAAAAGTTTTTATTTTCACAAGTTTGTAAATATTATAATTATAAAGACTTATGTGCAGTCCGTGATCAAAAAAGGTGTTCCGCGCCGGGGAATGTAACTTAAGAAATATTCAACCAACTGACCCAGCATTGCCGGTACATATTCTTCACAGAATGAACATATCTTTATAATTTTATTGTTTGAATAAATTATATTCTTCAACATTTTTTACTTGAAGAAGTTACCATTTTTTTAAATGTCAACATTTTTTTAATTATGCGTTTTTTAGCTTCGAATAGGTTCATGCTGTGAAGAAGACGTTGAAGAATATGTTCATACAAGGCTAGGTCAGTAGGTTGAATATTCTTTTAGTTACATACCCTGGTGTGGACCACCTTTTTTGCCCACAGGCTACACATAACTTCTTATAACTATAACATGTATGGATTTGTCGTGAAAATAAACATTTTTCTATTCACTTTAATTGTACAATGAAGTACAGACTCCTCTCGATTATTGTCCAGAACTTGGGTCCACGCCGGGACAATAATCGTATACAGAAAAATGTTTCGGACCTTCGTAAATTCGTTTTTTGTCCAAAAGCCGAGCTTCGTCAATAAAAGCGGAGGGGCAACAAAGTATGCGCTTGACAGGTTCGACCCCCCCCCCCTGGACAATAATCGTGTAGAACAAGCCAGACGATAATCGAGAGGAGTCTGTATTCTCAAACTTTCATAGAGATTGGTGTACTACTTTTTTCACAATAAATTCCCAAAAATTCGTTGATTTTTATCTGTTTACACCAGGATCCCCCCTTAAGCGCAGACCCGATATAAGAAGCAAGCTGCACAGTACTGTACTGTACACTGGAAGCAAAAGGAAAAGTTTGCCGTCCGAATGGCGCGGCTCGGCGGTTAAATCGAAATTAATTTCCAACGCAGCTGCGACGAACACGTGACGACGCGGGTACAGATCCGCGGCACGGTTTCCGGCTCCATTAAGGGAGCCGAGAGAAAAGTTCTTTCCACTTTTCGTTTCACTGTTATTTCCATTCGTTCGACGACGTCCCCGATAGATATACAGGATGAACCACGAATCGTGATCAGTAGAGATTACTCTGTTATTAGCAGTCCGATCAAAAATGTGTTTATCAGGTATAGCATGGTTTCAAGAGAGCTTTAACGTGATTATAACAAATTTTCGTCAACATTTTTTTTTTCATGATTTTTCAAGGTCACCTTCAATTTTTTCCAAATACACCTATAATTTTTTCCCGCCTATCTGTTAGAGGATTTCAAGACGAATTTGGCAAGTATCATAACATAAAATGTGTTACATTTTTTTTCATCTAGGTCGAGAAAAGATTAAAGAAATATTCGAACTGTAATATTACAGAGTATCGTATGCTACGCCATTGTACGCATTCCGATGTTGAGCTCTTGCCTACTGTTTGTAAACATGTCATTCTGTACATTGGACCACATCTAATGATATCTACTGATCACGATTCGTGGGTCACCCTGTATATACACGGAACGCACACGCCGATCGAGGCTGACTTCGACAACGAGGAATAAAGTCGCTGCGCGGGGCTAGCTCCGATTCACGGAAATTTCCGTCGCTTCGGAACGGAACAACTTTCTTCGCCTGGCGACCCTGCCGTCGTCGCCACCCTTATACCCCCACCCGTACCCCGTCCATGAAACTTTCGTTCTCCTAATGGAGGGAGAAGAAAGGATAAACTGTCGACTCAGCGGATCCGCTGATACCCCCCAGGCCGTGAAATTTACCAGGTTTTCAACGCGAACGAAGGAACGTCACCGAACAGGGGCACCCCTAGTGTCTCGATTCTGCATGGAAATGTCGGTATTGAGGAACGGAACTGGGCTACGAGTGGGTTTCTTCTGGAATATACACACGTATCGAGAAAAATTGTTGAAATGAACACAGTTATTAGGGTGTACGTGTTATTCACGTTTATAATGCACGATTAAGGTAGCTAACTCGTTTGGTGTCGTATCTAGCTGGGACTCCACATGGCGCTTTATACTTTTTATCAATTTTACCAATTTAATTTGAATGATTAATATTTTAAGCTACTTCAAAATACTTAAATGGAAAAATTTGTACAAATAAGTGGGGAAAACAAATTTTTTTTTTAATTGTTGAGATAAAAATTGGAAAGTTTGTCGAACAAACCAAAGGAAAACAAGCGACGTTGACGCTCATAGCAGCATGCGTAGAAGATACTACCAAACGCATTGAAACCTAAGTTTGCATACTATGATTGGAGGGGTGGGAGAACGACCCCAAACAGAGAACAAATATTGAAAACTTTATTAAATGTTGCTCTGATCTCACTTGATTTTATTCTGCGCGTGATATTTTTTATAATAAAAATTTTCAATATAATGGATGCTTTATTAAGAGTGTAATTATTTTGTTCCCCGTGTTTCATTCGTAGAAAAATGAATAAAAATTTAACACGTCACATTCTATGTAAAATGTACAGCATAAAGTTATCAATGGAAAGGCAATAATGTTCAATTAGCATCCAATTCGACATTCGATTAATGAATCAAGTTCGCGACACGAATTCTAAAATTCATTGCAATTATCGAATATTTGAAGTCTGGAATTTAATATTTTACAAATCTAGAAATAAGAATTTTATTACTTATATTTTTGTACAATTTACACGAAATTTCAAATTTATTTATAATTACTATTTCCCATAATGTACTTTTATTCAGAAAGTATTTTAACATTTAATAATGTATAAAACTTTCATCCATAGTTTTTATTTTCCAGTTAAACAGAAAATTCATGAAAGTAATTTCTGTATAAATTAATTGATTGCTGTGTTGCGTTCACGGTTCACTCGATGTAATGTTACCGGACATACATAATTAAACGGTTTAAAACAACCCTGTACAATCCTTTAATGGGGAAACATGAATTTTGAAAGTAATTGCTATCTGAAAATTAAGAAGCTAAAAAAACTTGTATGGTAATCCGTTGGTAAATTAAAAATACACGGTAATCCGTACGGAATTATATTTTAAGGGAGGGTTATTAGAGCCATTCCTAATTTAAATAAGTTGCTCTCATGAGCATAAAATTCCAGGCTCTTATCAAAAACAGAACTTTATTATTTGAGATAAAACTAAACTACGTCTCGTGATGGAAGATGTATAACAGCCACACTCTGCCTTTCTCTCTTTCCATCTTTCTCCCCCAGTCTTTCTCTCTCTGTCCTTCCCTTCGTGTCACTACGCTGGAATCTGGGTTAATCGAAAGAAAAGTTAACCGCAATCCGTACTATCGGACTTTTAATCTTAATTAAAGAAGTGCTTGTCAGATCTTTTGTATCGTAATTAAAAAAGTAATTTCTGATGGACACCTTTTCATTTTTTTCTAAACAATCTGATACGTAGATGTGAAGGAGATCAGTACAATACTGGTGATCCAATTAACATAAAAATATTGTCTTATAATGCGTTCCTTCGCACGAGAAAAAATTCTGAAGTTGAGTTTGCAAGTTTTCATTGGTATACCTTTTTAATTAGTTGGTGGAGAATTTTTTTATTTGTAGAAAGTCATTGACCCGAAAATTGTAAAGACATACATACTGTGTATACTATTATATTGTACTTTTTCTTCTCAAATCCTAAACTGCTAGATTTTCATGGTCCTTTCTTGTATCACGAAATAATTGATGAAAAGCAGATAAATTTAAAAACCATAATTTGTATACATACAGCGACACCATGTTTGTTAGGAATCTTTTTTTAAAGTTTCTAGTTATATACAGTGATACAATTGAAAGGTGATAATTCCATGAAAAAAAATACGTTAGATATGTAGTTTTAGTTAGCCAAAATTTTTGCAATCTGCCGACCCTCTTTATAAAGGGGACGATTTTACCCCTTGGGCACTAAGTTCACAGTAGAAGGTTCAAGCTTTAATTTGCTTTTCATTTAAACAGATTTTGATGAATATTAACAAAGTTATAGCACATTGAATTTCCATACTTATTCACTAGTGTACAAGTGAAACAATACGTTCGGCCGGTAGAGTGCCATAAATACAATACCACCTTGTGGGATACCCTTATAAATATCCTAATACTGTGTCTGAATATAAAGAACAACTTTATCACTTATAACGAGTAAACCCAGCGACCACCAAGGAACAACAAAACCGTGTTCCAATTAATCAAGCTCCCGCATACCCTCAGCCTCGCCAAAGGACCGAAGGACAGTCAGTGGTATCACGAAAAGGACGGACAGGTGAAGGTAGAAGGGCCGCGTAAAATCGTACTTCCGGCTTCTAAGCAGAAAATCTAATTTGCGTGGCTGAACTCCTAAGGAGCTAGAGATGCACCGACTCGAACACACGGGAGTTTCAATTTACGAGCCCCCAAGTCCAGATGGAAGGAGAGGGAGGGAAAAGGAGGGAGAGAGAAGAGTGCGCGGCACGGAACACAGTCTGCCGAGGGAAGAGCACGGGGTGGAAGAAGAACCGGAGATGTTTCAACGGGCCTCGACACCGCCATCCCTCTCCACCCTGGTCCTTCTATCCCTTAGCCATCATCTTCGTGCCAAAACCCGTATCTTCCAGCCCCGCTAACGGTCCTTCCTCGAGAGCTAAACAAACATCATTACTCCTGGCCTTTCTGGATCCCTCCGCCGCCACCAGTAGCAACCATTCCCGTCCGTCCCTGCTTCCGCCTTTCCCTCTCACTCGTTCTCACCCCCAAGAGCGACGTTCCACGTCTGCAGCAGCCACCTCTGTTTCCGCGCTCTGCCAAACCCGCCAATGTACACCGAGCAAACGCCGCCCCTGAATACGTAATCCGTCGGTGGTAACAGTGATACTTCGTTAAGGGGGGACCCATCGGGACCAGCCGCGTCGAGGGTGGAGGAACGGGGGGTCTCGATGGACGAAGTTGGACGGTACGAGGAGGAACTGGCGATTCCGTGGCCGGAGGACCACCGACAGACGGTCGATTCGGTTAACGTTTGTTCTCGCCACCCGTGTTTTCGAACCGTGAAGGGAAAACGGGCAGGGGTTAGATGACGCCGCGGGATTCATGGGTGTTAAGTTACATAACGGTGGATGAGTATCTGTCAGACGTCGTTTTTAGATTGTGTGTAGGGAGGTAGAGTTCGGTTGGTAGAGACAGAGGTGATTTCTGGGTTATATGGTGATTAAGGGTCACTTGTAATTGAAGAGAAAGGGATTGTTCGTAAGTTTAATATTCTTTGGACAATATGTGTATAGGTGTTAGAATGCTATGGAAAATACGAGGGGTGTTTCGAAAGTTCTGGGAATTGTGTTATATGTGTTTTATTTTGTTAAATTTTGTCTATATTACGTTTTTAGTGTAATTTCTGTTTAAGTGTATGCTCTTCTCCCAGCGCAAAACTAGTTTTTGCAGGCAAACTGAAAAAACACTTTTTGGGAGTCTCTTTTATCCACTGGGTTTGCGGCTCGTTTGATGCCAGTTGAATCCTGAAAGGTTTTTTCAATTTTGGAAATAGATTGTAATCGCGGGTGTCAGATAAGGCGAATAAGATGAATGTAGGATTATTTCCCAGCGCAATTTATTTAAAACAAATTTTTAAGATCATAATAGCTCTTTGAGAACTCGTAATATCTTCCATAGTTGCAAAGTTAACACCAGAAAACAGGTCTGTATTTGCCAAGTGGCTAAATCATTCTGACTAGCACTGACTAAAATCATCCGGAAAATCTGTTAGGACTTCCCTATACCTAAAAGCAATAGTCATTATCTCTGTATTGTTCAGCCGGATTGCAATTACCAGAACTTTGAAAACACCCCTCGCATGTTAATTAATCAAAGCTTGGTAGTATTTGTACTCATTTCTTTAGCTTCACTGACACAACAGAACAACCCCCCGTCCCCAAAACAGCGATCCCCTAATTATTTCCAGCAGTGTACTTCGAATAAAGTCGTGCCTAACGCTGCCATAACCAACGAATGCTCTACAACCCAGAACATCGATATCTCCCTCAAAGGGTAAGGACCTCGACAAAAGTTCACTTATCGTTAATCCCTCCCCCGCAATCCAGGTTGATTCACGTCTAAAACGACGTCCGCGAAGTTCTATCCCGTTAAACGTTTGTTCCGGCTAACCAACGTTCGTCGTCGACTGAGCAGATCTTCCTTTCTCGAAGGGACCAGACGTCGAGGGGAGGGAGCAGGGAGTGAAGGGCGCGAGTCGAGCGCCAACGAGGGGGGTTGGGGAAATGCAATTTGTAGCTTCCGGCCAGGCGGAGTCCTTTAAAGAAGTGCATCTTATTACCAACAGCCAGCGGAGAGACGAGAAACTCGCGCCCCCGTAAATAATGAGGATGCCAGGGCCTAGCTGGGAGAAAGTTGCTCCGGGTGTGTTGCTGTTGCTGCAGAGACACAAAAGTGAGCTGCTGTCGCGAGAGACGCTGGTTCAGAATATTATTCGCGACTCGAGACGTGCGCGCGACGAGTCAGGATGATGATGGGCAAAAAGGATGAGGAGGAGGATGGCGCGAACAGAATACGTCGAGAAGGAGGCAGATGCCGCGTCGCTACTTGAAGCCCTTATTGTCAGGGAATGACAATCGCGTGAAGTTACAGCATTTGTCCGGCACCCTGGCAGCGCCAACTTTGCTTCCCAATGGTGAATTATGGAATTAACGGCGGTTACGTCGATACCGCGCAACGGAAAGCGTTCTCGCAGACTGATGACCTATCCCCTATTCGCAGACATCCTCCGCGGGGATTTATCGTGACGCGTTGATTACACGACCGGCGGGAACCGTTGGGGTAATGCAGATGGGAGAATGATAATGTTGGGTGGAACGAAGGTGCTCGGGGGATGCGGTCAACTGAATGAGATGAATTTTTAGACTGTGGTAGTGGGATTTTATGGTGGGTCTAGGGAAATGTCTCATTTGATGGGTAGTGGTGATGGAAAGGAACTTTGGCAACAATTGTTGTGGATGTAGTGGTAAATTGTAATAGGTTTGTTAATGCGTAATCTATTAACTTTGATTCATTGTGTAGAGTATCAGTTATTGTATCGGGCATTAGGTGTATGTTCGATAATTGAAACGTGACAGAGTTAAAGAACAGAAGAGAAACTTGGGAAATAAGTTTAGGAAGACGAATAGACCCAAGAAGATAAAGAAAACGAGATCACTGACACCGAAAACCACGAATAAAGAAACTGTCTGTGTTGTTTGCTTAGAGAGCAAAAATGAAGACTGTAGTTAATGCACGAGCTGCCAAAAGTGGGCTTACGAGGCATGTGCCGATATTCCTCAGTGGTCTGATGATTATATGAAATATAATATAAATACATGACGCATTTTTTATCGTTGTAAAATATTTGGAAGTTATCCTGCGTTAGGTTATTTATTTTTGCTATGTCCGGCACAAGTTGTCATTTAATGTTCCTTTAAAGTTGCATGCTAAAGTTCAATGTTAATTTAATTTGAATACTATGATAATGTTGGTTATTTTGTCCCTCTACTTTGATTTCTATTGCTGTTAACTTGTAATTAATGAAGAATAAAAAGGGAATAGAATATTATTTTTTTATTTATCTAAGGAAAACCTTAAGTGTCTGCCACTAAGGTTTAAGGGGAACTCCTTCTATTTATGAGGAGATTAAAAGGTTATGGAATCACCCGATCAGACTAGCTTTCTATTTTCGTATTCACAAAGAATTTTCAGGTGTCCCCCACCGACTTGCTTAGGTTTTCAAATGTGTTACAGAAAACCGAAAAATAAGAAATACGTGTTTCTTTTGTTTTCTCCGTTTTCATATTTAGTGAGGGTGAAACTACCCTTCAAAGTTCGCAACAAGAGGTACAGAATTTTCTATCATTAGTTTAAAGAATATTGTAACATTGTTTTGAACAAAACTTGACATAAATTTACCTTACGTCATAACTGCATAATTTTCCTCCAGCGTATTACATTTTTTTATAAAAAAAAATAACAATATTTTCCTAAATTTAATAAAATCCTACAAAAACAAGGAACAAAAAAATATACTCCAACCCATTTCAAACATTTCACTTTCATTCCTCATTAATACATCACCAAACGGACACTCAGAATCAAAGCAACGGGGGCAGTTCAGCAACAATCACGATGTACAAAAATCGTCCGTGAAACACCAAATTAGCGTATTAGTATCTCGATTAATTCAGATCACCCGGTTCATCGATCACCTCAACACCCAATTCCCGTTCCCCCTGTCGTCTCTCAACAGATCTTAAATGTTCGACGTTCATGGATAGTCGGGCTAACATCGACCGAGTTGGACAGCCTGGTATCATCCCCCCATTCCCCCGGTCAATTAATTAACTTAACGACTGTCACGATCCTCGTGGCACGCTTTAAAGCTCCCATAACGCGAAACGTATCGGGGCCATGCTCGCCGAAAGAGCGGAACCAGGCGGCTGTTATCCCAACGATCGTGGATGGAGCGTTCCTGGAAGAGTTTCGATTCCGCGTCCTCGAATCGCGAGAGGATAATCGGAAGATGCATAGGTGTGCGCGACTCGAAGAGGAAAATGAAGGGATGAAGAAGGGATGAACAGGGGGGAAGGGGGGTGGAGCAGACGAGGAGGAAAGAGGCGAAACGAGAAACGGCTCGGGGAGGAGGATGAAGAGTCTGGGCCAGCTAGAGCCAGCCCGAAGGAATGCCATCAGATTTCGCCTCGTTCAATCAGTTTACCCCCATTGTGCTCCGTGTTCCTCGCTTTCGGATTATCGAGAATCGACCACCGACGCTCGCTACGTCGCTTCCCGAAAGGATCGATGCAATCGCTCGAAATTATCTTGAACGTTCCCCTACTCGGCTTGTGATCTCTGTGTACGTTGCTACTGCTGCTACTGGTGCTCGCTGGATCTGTTACATTGTACCCTGACAATGGAAACGGAAACGTCCGTATCGGGACGCAGAGTATTTATATGATTCGACGTGGGGGTACACACGGGTAATTGCGTGTTGGAGCGATCCACCGACGTCGATTTGGGAGTCTCGGTTTGGGAATGGTGGATTCGATGGTCTTTTAGGGAAGACCCGAGATACACGGTATCGAACATGTTTATCGATTCCTTGGAATATTTAGCGTTTTCATTCTAGTTATTGATATCGAGATATTTTTGTGATCCTGATAGTGGAGCAGTTACAAAGGAAGTTACTCAGATGTGAAATTTGTTTTGAAAAAGATAATGGTTGAAAATTGTAGAACTCGACCTCTTAAAAGCTGAAAGTAAGCGTCACTCGCTTGGAAAATTTAATATCGGCCAGAAAAATGACGTCAAAATTTGTTAGAAGCAGCTCTGAAAAAGGATATAAATAATTTTGTTCTTATCATTTTTTTTACATTTTAGTTTATAGTATCGTCTTCCTGTAATTTTTTTTGTTGCATTTGGTAAAATTGATGAGCTAGCAATTCCTTGTAAATTATTTATTATAGCGAGTGTTGAGGTAGTACAGGTCTTCTCTGTGTTTCTCCCTTTACTAACAGTTCTGCAAGTTTTTCTAGGAACAACCGTCGCCTATTGGGAAAGTTAAATAACAAATATAAAAACACTGGTTTTTTCTCAACCTGTGTATTTAAACATTGTTGATCATATAAACACTCGACCTACTCTCAGCAGTTTCATCTTCTGTCACTAGTTGGCGTAACGAAATTCCGACTTCTTTTGTTCCAATTTGGATCAGTTTCTGTCCATAATACATACGCATTCATCCCTGAGACGTCAATAATATTAGTGAAAATTACGGATGGCCAACGATTAACTTTCCTTTTTAACGTATAAATTGCCACGAATTGATCTAAGGCATCGACACCACTTTTGATTTTATTATAATATAAAATTATTCCGGGAAATTTATTTCCTCGCGTCCCACATCGTCATCGAAACATAAGCAAACAATCCTCACATCTCTATTGAGACTTAGATTTCTAGAACCACTTATAGCCGCAGTATCGTTTGTATAAACACTGCAGCGAAACATTTGAAACAAAAGTTTATACACGATAACATTTGTATCGAATAATCGTGAAAAAATCTAACAATGTAAATATAATTTTTACAAAATTAACACAGTGGATAAAAAGAACAACGTAATAACTTCTTTTGACAACAGTGTCTAATACATATTATAAACGAACGGTATTCCGGCGAAATATCACCCGAGGGATTCTTTCGTTACTGTCATAACGGAAATGTCATCAACTTATGTTTTACATATAATATGATATTTTAAGCAAATACATCAAGTTATAACACATTTACAAAAAAATCAAACATAATACAGTATCTAGAAACAGAAAATGGGTTAATTTTCATTCGAGAAGCGTATGAGGATTAAAGAATTTCCTACCTCAAAGGACGAGACGGAGCATTAAGACGCCTTCGACGACGAAACTTCAAAAACTGATAGTACACAGGTAAAGAAGAAATGTGAATAAGAAGAAGCCAGGCGAAATACTCGAGCGTCGTCGAAGTAGCTCGTCAATTAAAAGTACTGCGCGCGCAAGAACTCGACGGAAAGTTCGATAATTTACGGATAAATAAGAACACCCCCTCCCCTGCCAAGTTCGAAGTTTTCACGATACCTGTGTAGGACGGAGTAACTACGTATTAATTTCCCTCCCCTCCGTAACATTACGGACGGTCGACGTCTCGACGAGCCCAGGCCACTTCTCGAAGGGAACCGGCTGGCTGGGCTCTCTTCTTCGTCGGATCGTGCCGATATCTGAGCTATAATCGAGCCGTGGAGGATGAGCTTAATTCGTCGCTAACTCGATACATCGACGAGCCTTGTCAACAAGTCGGGCAGGCCATCATTTAATTACGTAACAAGACGGATCGTAATTCGCGGCTCGTCGTTTCCCTCCCCGACTACACAGCTGTCTGGCGGTCGAGACGAAGACATCGGGAAGGAAGAAAGGTGGATAGAGCACGGAAAAAGGAGGAGAACGAGACCTTTCCGCTTTGGTCGATCACGATACTTCCGATGAAATATTAACTTCACGGAAATATTTCTTGTTTGGATTGTGAACTTTTATGTGAATAAATAATTTCTATGCAATTATTTAGAGAACTTGGGAGTAAATGGGAGTTTGTATGTTTTACTAAAGATTTCGTTAGGTTCTAAGAAAAATGAGAATATTGTAAAATTGTAGTAAACATTAAGAATTTAACTACGGCTGTCGATAATAGACAACGAAGAAACGTTATCGTATAGTGACGTGAACAGGGAAAGTGGTGGCAGTGAAATAAAAAATTGTGTATTTCTTAATGGTTGTAAATAGCCGTGAAATTTAAAAAAAAGAGTCGATGTGCGTATTTTCTATGCACTATTTTTGCATTATTACGAAAAGTTCTGCACCTAGCACGAATTTGCTACACAGTATCAGACTCTGTAGACATTTCTGAATAAGAAACAATTCAGAAAAAGTGTCGAAACGGTTTTTAAGTCGAACAACGTTACCGAGGAAATTCGGCTGGTAGACTCGCGCTCTGATTGGTCGGGGTTTTTCGTCAATATTTATCGGATAACATTTTGGCTAAGGAAAAACTTGTTTCAAATCACCTCACGAGTCTCCCATTTTCGAGTCGACGAACATTTTTGTTACAGCCTGTATTAAATATTAAATAACAAATGAATCGCTCATTTCAGAAATCCCTTAAGTGCAGAATTACAAATTTTGAGATATTTAAGAAAAACTTCTAAGATATTGTTTTACGAAAAAATTCCTGAATGTAAATATAGGTTCTATACATAAAATGGAAACGTAATTATTCATTAAGATTCAGGGGATGGGGTAAAAAAAATATACACCCTCAGCAGTTATGGGGTTTATGCAATAAAATAAATTTACAAAGCTATTTTACCATTTTTATGATATTAATGAGTTCAGTTAGAGGTAAAAATCAACAAAGTTCACTTTCTAATAATATTAAACTTTATTTTGGTCAATTAGAAATATTTTGTAAAAAGAAGATAAGCATGATATGATGCATTCACTATTCTGAGTACTCAGAATCTTCTCTTTTTTCCACTTTATATATGATAAATAACCTTTTTATATATGATAAAACCTGCTAATGAGTGCTACCACCTGTTGTAAGTTTTTAGCGCAGAAATCCCCTAAGTGATGTTGTTTGTGGGGTTTCTGCACTAAACGAATATTTCAAGGACGCGAAATGGAGGTATACAAACCGTTATTTTAATGGGTTTCTGCACCAAATGAAACGTCAATCAATCAACTACAAGAAACCAGTATAAACTCAATTTCGAATTTTTTCTCAGTTATGGAGTTCCTGAAATAAGCGATTCGTTAATGTATTTAATATTATAACGGTTCGTAATATTATCTAAATATTCGTGTTTAATTATGAATTATCCTTCTTAAGCCATCGTGAACGTAACGCGACGGTTGGTCGGCGAAGAGATATTCCGTTCGTGTGTTACTCTACAAGACGCCGTGTTCCCTGTAGCCGCTCGAGGATCGTCCCTGCCTGAATATTCAACAGCCTTTTCGCGTCGCACACCGGTGCCTCGATGTTGGCGCACCGACGTTCTACGTGTGTACACGCGACCACCGGCCACTCGGGTCGCCTGCAACCTCGGATGCATAAACAGAGTCCATTGTCCAGAGTGCCGTCCGGTTTGCCGTTCGTCCCGCCAGTGCCACCATTTTGGACCGATATGGGTCACGCGTGCACGCGTGTCACGCGCCTATGCATGTATGTATATGCGTGATTCGATCATGCGGAGTAACTAACTTCGGCCGGAAATAAGGAAATTTCGAGGAACTTCGACAACTGCGCTTGAATGATGGACAAAGGAAGATTCAGATAATTGTAATTTTGCTTGTTTCGAATTGTACAAATGTTTGTGCATCCTGTAATTGGATATGCATTACCGGGAGATTATTTGTCATAAATTATGATTTATGGGAAAAATTATTATTGCAGAAATTATGCATGTAGGATGGCGCAAGTACTTTGTTGGTTCATTGTTGGGTTAGATTTCTGAAAGCTGGCTTACGTGTTTCGGAGAACATTGAGTTACGTTCGCGTTGAATATTTCTGGTAAATTTTATGTGACGTTTTTATAAAATATCAATTCAATGAAGTTTCATGTGTACGAAAAGTTAGTGAAGTTGAGACTCGAAACAATGACTTAAAGAAAACATTAGTATCAATAAGGATGCCGTCTTGAACGCCATCTAGGACGCCATCTTGGATACTATCTTCTGTTTACATGTTCGATTTTAATTTAACCTCACATTTCATATGTACTTCACATTAGTCACACTGATTTGTTCCTGTTTAATCAATATCTCCCTGACACAAGTCATAAATGATAGACATGAAACACATGACACCTGGGATACTTCTATTTTTCGGCTATTTTAAGTCTGAGGCGCATTTAAGCCGTCATTAAGCCGTCTGTGTGCTATCTGGGTACTTATATAGTAATATCAGGAACGTATATCGATTTACTATTCAATACTTCAAGGTCGTCAATTAGATGAATATTAATCGATTAAAGTTTGAAGAAGTTAAAACGACACAAAATCATGAGAAACGTCACTGATCCTATTTTCACTGATTCGGATTACAATCAAGGGCCGAAAACTGGAAACAGAATTTCACAAATTACGTCTGGAATGTACAACAAGAAACTCGTTGTTTCCGGCTAGAACACTTACTATGATCCTCAGAGTTCTTGGGTCTGACACAGCTCTGGCTACAAATATCTTACTTCAAAGGGATAAAATTAAATGCTTTGACTGAACCGGCTGAGTTTGGTAACCATGTTATGCTACGTTGTGTGATTCGCGCCATGCACAGTAAACGAGTGTAATTATTAATGTTCAGAGAAATTTTCGGGGGATTAAATTAATGCAAAATGTACAAGCACAGCGGGCGCCGTTTGTCCCGGAGTGGTGTGCTTCTACTTTGAGCTAATTATGTAACTTTTACTAGTACAAAGAACCCTTGTAATAACATAGTGTTCCTATTGACACTGGTTGAATTATTATAAATAACTGAGCGAATTTGGTTAACACAAGTAGGTCAGAACAACGTTACATGTCTAGAAAAAGTTTGAATCTATTAGCTTTTGACATTTCAACACTTTTCTCTGTTAAGACTGGAAAATATTTCGTTCAATTACATTAGTCTTCTACTGTTATTTCTGAAAGGGTGAACTAGATATATTCGTTTTTTCTAAATACTAGTGAAATAATATGAATATTTCAGTTAATATAATATTGAAACTGTAATAACTACAGAAATTGACGCCTATATTTTAATATTCTCTAGGAAGTTGAGCGTCAGAAAAACTATCAGAAAGATATTAATACTTTATCTTCAATATTTAACTTAGCTATAAAATTAAATGCTTCATCTTCTATGCATTTATATATTATTCTGAGAAAATTTACGTAACAAAATGATGAAATATTTGGTAGTTCGTCAATATTCGTTAAAATACTTTTTCAAATATTGTCAGATCAATAGTACAAAAACGATAGAAGTTTGAATTACAGTATTAAAGAAGTATCGTTTTTCCTTGATTCTGATTGGTTCTCTTTCACTCGTTGATTAAAACCAAAGGGTAATAGGATTCGATTGGTTGGAAATTCTCATCGACAAATTCCTCTCGAGCTTGTTCGCCAATTGGCAACAGGAATCGGACCAAAAGCGACTAACGAAGTGGAGGATACCGAAACGGCCTTGAACTTTTGGCCCAATTGCGCCGCGATTACGAAGACAAATCTTCGGTCACGAAACACCACAATCAGGTTACACGAAACGGGCGTAAACTGAATGGAAAAATAAATGAACGAACAATACAATTGGAGCACAAAGACTGTATATCTACGTCATCTTGAACGTTCAAAAATATCTAGACAACAGAGTTCGTGCATCGATGATAAACAAAAATGTATAAAATACAGCAAAATTACAACTTTAAACACAGTATGTAATGACCTTTTTACCCGGTGAAAAAAATGTTTCTCCCAGTCTATGAAACCGAAGGATCACATCAAAATCCGCCTACAAAATTATATATTTTAGACTATGTTGATTACCTCATAGTATGCATAATCGTAATATCACCTAAACAATATTTATTTCAGATCGAAATTTAGGGAATCAGTTTGAAAACTAAATTCTCCTTTCATAATATTACAAATCCACTTTTATTTCTGCCCAAATACTTACGCTTCTCCGATAAAAAATGTTCTAATAAAATTTGACATTGAAGGGGACGAGACTGGCGAAGATCGACCAGCAACCAGAAAGCAGCGGAACCACGTGTGAAACAACAGAATTCGGATAAGTTGGCGTAAATTTTGTGGACTTGTGGTATCCGTGTGCACACTGCGATTCCGAATCGATCGTCGCCATCTAATTCGATCGACCGCGGTGTCGCTAATGAATTGTTTCTCCGTTCTCCTCGATTGCACTCCGCGAGCTCTCTTTGTGGAGGTACACCGCTAGGCGGGCGATTTAATAAAATTTGTCAAACGAACGTCATTAGGGAGGATGTCGGTTGGGGGGGAGGGGGGGCGAGTGCTGATTGAGCTCTGACATTAAAGCGCGTTCCGGCCTCCAGGGTTCTCTTATCCTTTCTTTTTTTTTTGTATCCTCGGGATGGGAACTGTTTGAAGAGATCGTCGACAATGGGGCACGGATACATTCAAGCTTTAAACACTGAAGAAATACAATGGCGGTTTCGAGGTTCTGACCCTCAGGGTTAATGTTTTCATTCAATTACGGACATTCCAATTTTATTACGATTGTTCGCCGAATCTCAAACACAGTGGAACCTAAATGAAATTGAAGGTTAAGTTGGTGATCTTGTCGAGAAGCTACTTCCTCGTGGATTTCAACGGGACTTTTTTTAATCATTTTTCTGTGACGTTCATATAACAGGGAATTTAATAAAAACGGGCGGTTGAAACTCAGTGACTTTGAAAAATGTGGCAAAAATAAACCAATGAGGAAGTAGCTTCTCAACAAGTTGACTGTTAAGTTGAAGTGACGTATAACTGAAAGTATTTTGAAGTATTTCCAGCGAATTATAGAAACTATAGGGAATTATAGTAACTATAAGTTGTCTCAAATTACCCGTTTCTCCACTTCAAGTTGAGTTTGACTAAATTGTTTCTTCTATGTTTTTATTAAATGTTTTCTATTTTCCATACCTACGCAAAAACTGTTGTCTGTATTAGTAACTCTCGTATAACATGATAGTTAGCCCCTAATAATGGCCGTGTTATGCGAATTTGTGTTATATGCAACTGTGAATTAGTGCATACGTATACAGAGGGTCGCAGCTACGTGCTTTTTTTATGGCATTTCAGAGACTTTGAAGGTCACCTGATTTTTTTTAACGGAATGATCTATTTTTTGACTTACAGTTTCCAGATAGTAAGTACGTATTAAAAATTATTTTGTAATTCGGCGTATGAAGTCGCCTATTACCGTGTATCTTTTCCGAAAAACTATCATTATTATTCTCTTCAATTCCATTTTTGTTTGTAATATATTCCTCCTTCCTGTTACTAACAATTCCTAGACTGTGAATTTTATGCGTCTATAGCGTATACGATGGTTGAAAACTCAATATCGACAAATATTCAATGAAGTCTGAGGAGGTTTTTGAACCTAATGTCATGAAGTAACGCAATTTTCGTTTTGATGTCAGTTTCCGTAAAACGGACAGAAAATATCTACATTTGCATACACATCCACAGTCCAATAATGACGAATAAATGCACTTACGAGTGAATTTCTTACCTGGCATTGCTGTGGTCCCTGTCGGTTGGGCGACGATGCCTTCGGTCTTGGTTTCTTCACTCCCAACTTTCCAGGATCCCCGCCGCCAGGTCTCGATTCCTCGCTACTACCTGAAACCGGAGAACAAATCCATATGAAGCGCAAGGACGTTTGCTTCTCGTTACCGATCGACGACAAATCGAACATCCTGATAAATCGAGACAAGCCCCGGGTAAAACCACGGCTCGCGGAAGAAACTCGTTTTCCAACCCCTTCGATCGGGGGATGGGGGGGATGAAACCATTACCTACACCCGCCACGAAGCCTCGAGATCCCCGATCGACGATTTCTTGCGACGACCAACGCGCGAGATTTCGTCCAGCAGCCATCTTGCACACGCGCGATCGTTTCTTCGTTCGATCGAGGGAACGAACCGTGTTTCTTCGAGGCCTTCGACTTATGGAAGATTGATTGCCCGGCGTGTCCTTTTTTGCGACTCGACACAGGATACACTTAATGGCCGATTGGCCCGTCGTCAACATCGATCGAGGCCTCGACGAAGAAACGATCGAGTGCCGTCCGGGTCGTCAATGTGTATCGAAACCCCGTGATTTATCGATTACAGCATCGATACTGTTTCGAACGTAATGACCTCCTGTACCTTCAAATATTACGGGTTTCGGTGGAAAGTTTCGCGAATACAGATACATAGTACGTACAAATATTTTATTTTGTTAATCGTTGTGATTTATTAATAATAAATACTTTACGTTCACCCGTATAATCTTTGAATTCTTATAAGAAATTATAATACACAAATTTTCTAAACTATTTCTCTGTTAATCACACTGTAATTTATGATTAGACTGCCGATTCTTATGCAAAATAAAACTTTCTAAAGTAATTTATAAAGACAGAAGCAATTGTCGACATTTATTTTCCCTTGTTTTTTATTGTATTCCATAGAGCCTATAGAGGCTATAGATGCATAAAATCCGCAGTCTATTTATTATTCACTACGTTCTTTTATTGTTGACTTTAATAATTCTATTACGGTTTCAAGGATTTTTCTAAATATCAATGCCTACGGTTAACTCCCATTGTTCTGAAGACTGGACACAATTAGTTTAGAAATGGTTTTTATGTTTCCAATTTTATACAGGGTGATTTTAAACCAGTGTTACAGAATTTTTAGAGGTTTCAAAATTGGAAAATCATTAGCGTCAGTGTCATTTTAACGTTTATTGTTCAGTGCTATACGAAATTTGTGGCAGAACCTGCACATTTAGAAAAAATTACATTTCCATTCTGCAATATTGAGGTAGTCCCCTTAGGGTCGTCTACTCGATTCGGTAAGTAACGTTTTCTTTTATTTATAAATCACTAACTTTTCCTATGACCATGGAATTTGTAATTTTACATACATAATGATTTAAATAATTCTCAGTCTTGACATATTATTTATCATAGTAAGAACTATTTTAAACCAAAATTCATAAAACACGCACGAATGAACATATAAATTTTCTTTAATGTTATTAATCTTAAAGTTTCTGCCGAAGAAACCAATTAGAAATGCATAATATTATTATAAGTGCACAATAATTTTTATATACGGTTAAATGTATAATATTACTATTATAAGTTTAAACGTTAGCTGAAATGTGACAGGCCTAGTCTGACCCACTATACCGCGTGACAAGCCGTTTTCTACTATTTTGTTGATCTGAAAATTACAATATAAAATAATTTGTTTTCACAGTTACATAGCACATTACGAATACATACTTGTTTGTCACAAATGTCAGATGATTTTAGGGTTCCTATTACTTTGACTGAAGAACAGAGTAACGAAGACAAACTTTCGTCGCCATACTATAGCCTGATATGTTAGCACATACTGTAAGAAACATGAAAGCCAGGTTCGTAATGTGTTAATAACTAACGAAAACTTAATCACCTTCCTCCAACTCAACATCCACAGTATCCAATAGTAAACGTATTAACAATCGAAATAACTCCAGACCCTATACACGAACGTAGCTACTTCCGCAACAGTATACATGCAATCGGAGTTTCATCAACCCCCACCAAACTCTTACATAAATCCAATTACTCCAAGTCGTGCCCATTCACGCTATTCTCTACCAAAAAAGAATTCTCTCGTCAGTCGTCGAAAGAGAATGATACCAAAGACAGCCGAAGGATCCGCCTAGACCCGGGTTCCATTCAGCCACCATGAACTAAATACAACTTCGCCCCCTACCCCCGCGATTGTAACATTCACGGCATTGTGTACCTCAACAATAATAACACGATCTAGGTGAAAAGAGTGGGTGGCCCGGCAAAAGCGTAGTTTCCCGAAGAATGGCTCGCGAAAGACGAAGCGGGGAGGGGGGTGGGGGGTGGCAAAGTCTCCCGAGCCCGCGCGGACATTTTCAATTATAGCGGACACATCACAAAGAACAAAATGGAGAGGCCCTCCCTGACCGGAGATTGTACTCGGCAAGGCTCATTTCCGGCCGAGAAGCACAGCCTTACTCCTCCGATTTACTTTTCAACGTTCAAGGAGAGAGATACACTTCCCATCCCCTCCCAACCCCCCATACCCCCACCATTACCGGTTGAATCGTTGTTACTAACTAGCAACACCTGCAACCATCTTTCCCCCTGGTATCTGGCCGAGAGTGCTTCCTCTTTCATCCCTGCTTCACGGCGTATTTAATTAATGATTGTTTCAACAGTCCCCCATCTCCAAAGTCCTGGGGGTAGGATCGTTGCGCTTTATTTTCGCGCAGCGGCGCAGCACGACGGAGAAATTGTCTCGTTTAGAATTTGAATTATTGTACCCGTGGCCAGGTTGCCAGAAGACGAATATACACTGTCTTCGGCTATTCATGTTCTTTTTTGTATTTAGGCCCAGGATTCAGACACTGCTGCTGGGCCTGGTAGGAGGATCCGGGGCGAGTCTGGTGAAACGACGAGTGCTGGGATATAAATTGAAGGGGATGAGCATGGGGGTTAATTGTTAGATAGGAGCGAAGCTTTTGTGCGGAAATAAATGTCGGGTCATTTCGTGCGTTTTTACGATTTCGCGAACTTCCTGAGCTGTTCTGTGCGGGTTTAGGTATATGCGTGGTTTGGTACAGTTTAGATGGATTTGACAGTAGTTTCTGTAGCGTAACGGGAGTAGATACTGATACAAGTTTGAGTTAAGTAATCGGTATTTACTCACTTAAGGGGTAATGTTAAGATATGATAGAACTTTGGAGGTGATTTTACAGAAATTTATAGATATGTGTAAAAATGTTTGAATAAAAAATGGCAAGGCAATAGCCGCACGGCCGGTATAAATAATTTTTCACGTCTACACCGTTGGACGTGGAACAAAAACACAAATGGTTTGTCATTTACAGACTAAATACTAGAGAAGTACCCACAATTTTTGGAAAGTATTGACACCTCTTTTTTTAATTATCTTTCTTATAAGAAATTTTTGTGCGTTCGTTCACTGTAGAGTTAACAATAAAAATCAGTCGCAACCTCAATGGATGACATTTTTTATTATTGGATTCAGTCTTTTGATATTGTGTCTATAGTTTGCGGTTGAAATCGAATGGGAAGGACATGGTTTCCTTATGCAGAAGTAAGTTAAATTTTCTTATCAAGGACATTTAAAAAAAGTTCATTTTAGAAGTCTGTAATTTACGAGTATAATTGCATAGAATTTGGCTAACGTGTCGGTTCATGACCTATCATTTCTACTTATAGCAAGTAAAATTCAGATAAATTTCCAAAATTGGTTTTTCGAGAATTATTTCTGCATAAGAAACTAATTTCTACACAGCTTGTATTACCATTTCCGCGACATCCTATACAAAAGAGAAACAATAATTTCGTACTTTGGGCCGAATTACGTCTCTCACCGGCCACGTTATTTTTTCTTCACATATTCAATCGATTTTCCAAAACACTATAAAAGTAACATAACAAAATGTTACATCGTTTCCAGAAGACCATGGATACTTTTTAGCCAGAACTCGCCCAAATGGGCATTTCTCGACGCCCACGTACGAACCCTATAAAACACACGAACGGTCGTGGGAGCTGCATTTTCGTTAAATGCGAGTAATTTAAAACTCGAACGGAAAAGTAAGCTTTTTTTCCACCCCTCGGCCGCCGTTGGTCATTTAATTGCACTGTTAAAAGTTTAACGCGACCGCACACCGCAATTTTAATGGACTGCTTCGCGTCGATCGCCAGGGGACCGGTTAATTGGTAACGATGTTCGGCCATGTCGACGGCAATATATCAGCGATTTGCCGACGTTGTTTGGCCGGCCTATATTTCATTCGTATCCCTTTGGAGAGCACCAGAGGGAGGCCCAGTATCGCTCTCAGCGCACGTCTCAGAAACCAGTGCGTCACTCCTCTCGACTACTGTGCATAATTGGATCGCTAATTCTACTAGACAAACACACGGTGTTCCCGTGGCCGTGGAGTATCCTTAACAACCCACAGAGGACACACCAATTATACAACAGTTCAGAAAGCATTTAATATTCATACGGCTGCTCGGTGCGGTAATATGGCGACTGGGACGCGAACAAATGACGGCGAGTAAAGAAAAACCGTATTACAACATGGTTGTTACATTACAATTATAATGCCGTCTTTTAGAGTATTTTATAACCATTAGCTTGTGATGTTGATTATTGAAGATTATTTGTAGATTGTCGCTAGATTTTTGTTTACATTGAAATGTATCTACGAGAAAAAGTATTGAAAAATGATATGTACAAATATGTATTATTTTATGAGCAAGATAATCTGTTCGATCCTTTTTTATATTATTCTTATGTTATTGTAATTATCTAATAGCCCAAGATGGATTATGTTAGAATCCAGATAGCACATGACCCCTTGAAGACGCCCATTTTACGGCTATTTTGGGTCTAAGGAGCCTTTAAGCCGTTTACTTCCTTCCATATTAAAACCATCCTAGTACATATCTGGACCCCAGAGCTAGACTATATCAACTCCACTTTTTTTTAAAAATGACACTTTACATGTCTCCTGTATCAAATTTTCCACTGATTTCGGTAGTAAAAAACATTTCGTTCTAAGTTGTTTAGTTTTTAATCTAATAGTGTAAAAATGATATTAAGTCCATATTTTGTTGCAAAATCCATCAAATAGGAGACACAGACACCTCTCGATTATCGTCCCAATCTCGGGTCCGCGCCAGGACAATAATCAAATAGGGAGAAATGCTTCAGACTCTCGTACACTGATTTTTTCCCCAAAGTGGAAGCCTCGGCAACAAAAGTGAAGGACTAACAAAGTATGCGTTTGACAGGTTCCACGCCCTCCCCCCCAGTGGTGGGGATAACGCCTGGACAATAATCGTGTAGAACAAACCGGACAATAATCGAGAGGATTCTGTATAATCCAATGTCCTCCATTTCTCCCAGCTAGCACATGACGCCTTGAAAACGTCTCAAAGTCACCTTAGGCCTAAAATAGTCGTAAAATAGGCGTCTTCAAGGCGTCATGCGCTATCTAGGCTACATATCGAGACTTGTCTTAAGTCCATTCAATACTTCGAAGATAGCGATTGTTCCTCGTTGAATTCTTACCAAACTCTTTCAAACTTCCAAAGTTTTTCCGCCTTCGATTTGCTGTCCTCTAAAGTTTAATAAGTGTGACTTAACATGCTCTGGAGTCCGGATACGTAAATCTATCAAGCATTATAAATTCGCGACACAACTATCCAACCGTCAGTCGAACTCAGCCACAAATCGGCGACACGTCCATCAGTCCGGCGAAACTTCCAAACGAAATACAATTGATCGCGCGGGGGTGCAAGGTGTGTGGAATTCCGCGGTAAAGGGGCATCGAGTTCGGCTCCGGTCGAGCGTATTACTCGCGGAGAGCACGCGAGACGCGGGCTCGTTTATCAAATTCGCCACGGTATGCGCCGCATCAAAGACAGAGAGAGGGAGAAATCCGTTGATTTATTAAATTGCGGCCAGGACGAGATCGCGGACCGCGCCCCCAACCCTCGCGGAACGAGGGAATCCGTTGAAGGTGAATTCGACAAGGCGCACCGTTTGACATCACGACCGGAAAACACCGCGAGGAGTCGACAACGTCGACGTCGCCGCCAGCTGGAATGGCCCCGAGACAAAATTATTAAACTTCCCTGTATACACATTTATCTTCGTTCGATGTTTGCGATGCTGAGACGAGTATACGGACTTCCGGCAAATACTCGCCCACCCCACACCTCGTCCTTTCGCCCGGCGTCCGTCGAAGCTGATGAAAAGCGACTTGTTTACCCCGGTCGTTGCGCCCCGTTGACATCCGGTGAAAAAAACTTCCACGGGATGAGCGATAGACGGGAGGTAAGAGGGGGGCTAGCGTGTACTTAAGCCAGCTTCGACGAGGATTCTTTTATTTTTAGAGGATGGGGCGAAGTTTGACCTCTCTTGGTTTGATCCGTTTTGATCATCGGTGAAGGGATATTGAGGTTGGGGGATGTTTACGTTCGAATGTCTGACTGGAAGTTTTGTTGACCGTTGTAGTTTGTTAATTAGGGTAACTTGAGAAAGTGAACGGTCATACAAGCGAGATTGAATATAATATGGGTTATAGACTGGGTTGACAGTCGTAGCCATGAGAATAGAGAAACATATGAACGTAGGTCGGTGACAAATTTCTTACAGGGTTCAAGGAACTAAATGGGAGAGTAGTAGTCAAAATTCTACGTAGAAAAATAAGTCCAGAAAAAGGTCCGAATTACAAATCTCATACCCTACTACCTTAACCCTTCGTGATCCCCCTCTTCCGCAACATCGCGCCCAAATATCTCCGAATCAAAGGGATTGCCATTAGCAAAACCATTTAACACTTAACTTTAAAAACTATTGTATCATATAATAGAGCCCCTGAAAAGTATCCCTGAACTTTTCCGAGTTTTCAAAAATCAATAAGATTAAAGAAAATACATAAGTCTAAACATAAAAGACCCAGGATGATGACAGAAGCACTAAATATAACGTGGACCACAGAAGGTTAACTACTAAACACGCATTTACAAATCGGTCTACAATTCAGCCTCTCGTCTCTATTCCGACAACGAAACAGAATCAGCTCGGAGTCTCATAGAACACGGTCGGATACCCTCGGAACCGAGGACAGAGAACAAGCGTGTCCCGACAGATCACAGCTGAAATATTCCTTAAATTGTCGTATTAATGCGAAACTCTCTCAAGAGATCTATTAGAATGCCACGGTGCCACGTGCACACGTAGGAACGCACGTGCGGATGCACCACGATCACGGGATGCAATTATGCACACTCGTCGTCGTTCCTCCGGTTTCTGAGAGACACGAGGGGAGCTTTAGGCAGAAACGGGTGAAACTCTGCAACGGCCCCGAGGGTATGCGAAAGGCGAATGCGCGATCGTGACGAGGTCGCGTACCAGCGTCCCGACCCGGTTAAATACACTTTATTAAGCATGCCGTCTGCGCGTTGCAGCATCCCACTTACGTGGTAAATGGAATTACAAACGCATCCCCGGCGCGTTCGTTGATTTCCCGGTTGTGGCTGACACCTTCTACGCGAGTTACGCGTACAGAAGTTAAATCAACGATCGCGGACGGGGTGGGATTGGGGGGGGGGG